>NW_026125727.1:0-158830 GCF_943737965.1 Phodopus roborovskii
TGATAGTTCATGAGCATGTTTCCACATGGCCCTCATTTAAGATGAAAGTTGGCAGTTTATGTGGTTGGGTCGGCATTGGTGAGTGTGTCAACTGCTCTATCTCTGGCCAGGCATCCAGTCACAGGCTTATTCCTATGTATGGCAGAGCCCAGATTGCTCTTCTCTTAATCCTGTAGCATATTGTTTGGTTGAGAAAGATGTTAGCATATCCAGTAGCTAGGGGGACCAAAGGACTGTGTACTCCCTGGGGTCAAAGGGGCTTAGCATACTTTCTGTGTTGTTAACCATCCTTGAGTAGGCAGAATAAATGCAGGATGGCAGAGCTGTCACCAGATATTTACATGTATCTTAAGTGACATCAATGCTCTGTGTTTGAGGAAGGGAAAGATGGCAAAGGTCTCACCAGTCCTGCCTAGCCCTGTGTTTGGTGAAAGAGAACCTGAGGACATAAATGCAGGTGACTGTAAGGAGCCCAGGCTCTAGGGAAGAGCTCTGTGGGCCTGAATCTATTGATCTTCAGAAGACTGTTTGTGCTGAGTAGGCATATCTTCATCATGTTCCACAGAGGAAAAGAAAGGTCAGACTTAGACATGAACACAGATACCACATTTTATAATTCTCAGATTGTGCAACTTGCAGAACAAGACTTCTTTTTGTTTTCCACTTTTGGTATTCTGAAACGTGAATGTAATCTCTTGAGATTACAGGAAATATCCTTCCTCATTTCCTCAACCTTCCTAAGAGAAATAACTTTGTTACTAGAGTGCTTATGTGTTCACTGCCCCCCCCCAATATCAGTTTGTCACAGTCAGTTTTCAATCCCACCCTGCACTCAAGAAACTTTCTTGGTTCCTGGACTGACAGGAGTGTTGAAGCAGGCTGGCAGTCTTTGAGGGTGCCCTCCTCTCAATAGGATACACTGCACAGCTCCTTGCAGCTCTGTGTTCTCCCAGTGTTTCCTGTCATTACCTAATGCTCCCTGGGGGAGGTTGTGCCCTGCTCAGAAACAATACTCTGTGCTTCTCTATGAGCACACACCCTTCTCCTTTGGTAGTGGAAGGATGAGACCCCACTCTTTTTTTTCTTTTGAAGTTCAGGAGGAGGATGGTCTGTTTCTTGATATTCTGTGAGTTCATTAACTCTCCCTGCTGTCTCCTGAGTGCTGGGATGACAAGCACACACAATATCAGCTTAGCTCTACTTCTTGATAGCAGATATTTGAGGAATGAACTAGTCGATAGAAGAATTAGGATCTTTCTTTTTCCAGGCACTGGGATGGATATGGATGTAACATGTCAGGGTGAAACTCTTCTCACTCCAGCAACTTCTGAAACCATGCCTAGAGAGACCAAATTTTTTCAGGGTCTCATTTAGAAATTTGGACCTTTTCTGCTCACATATTCATTCTGCTTTATTGCTTTAGACTCTTCGTGGAGAAACTGAGAAATTTCCCAGAATACTGGAACTCCCTTTCCAAGGGAACACGATCCAAAATCAACAAGGTGGGTCTTCTTTGTGTATGTGGTAGACCTAAATATCCAGAGTCACAGGGAGCTACTTAGCGAAAAGTCACAGATCCTGTCCCTGGGTAAACAGGACATCTCTCTGCATCACAATACAGAAAAAAAGGGATGGTAGCATATTGGGGTCAAGTCATAAATAAGATTCTGACATCTCATGGAACTAGATTGTATCCCCAGTGCAGGAAGGGACTTTTAGAGCCTATTCTCCATGGAATGATACTTCTTTAACATGGAGACACGGGGTGGTGGGGAGCCTAAACCCTATCACAATTGATTTAACAGTCTTTGATGATTCCTCATGGAAGGCCTCACCCTCTCAGGGGAGTGGAAGGGGGATGGGATGGGTAGGGGTCTGTGTGGGGAATGGGATGATAGGAGTGAGATGGAACTGGAATAGATATATAAAATAAGAAAAAATATTAAATTTAAAAAAAAAGTTTCATAAGTCCCTTCCCATTTGTTTTCTTCCCCCTTTGCTGACATTAGATCAGGTCTAATTCTTCCTTTCTGTTTTGTGTTGCAGACAATACATAGGGTCTTTGACATAGTTGAGGCCTTGAAGAGACAACTCCTGAAGCAATATAGCGAGGAGTATTCAGAATACCTGGCAGATAAGGTCAGTGTGTGAGCATGAAGACAGGATGTTTTTGTGTCACTTAATCAGCCTGTGACCTGGGACTGTGTTTTACTCTCAGCGGAGATTGTGATCCAAGGAATAGGGTCTACACACACTTGCAAACATATGCACTCATACCTATAGAGGACAACACACACATGCACGTACCCATGTACCTATTTACACAACCATATATTCATGCATATTCCTTGTCACAGATACATACACCCCAAGTGTATTATGGTTCTGAGAACATGGAGGCCAAATTGTCCCTTAAGAAAGCCTTACAGTAACTGAGTAAAGGGGTGTTGGTTGTTTTTCATAGTACCAGGGTGATGGAGGGGAGCATAGATGCTGTGGTGATTTGTCATACCTGAACACAACTTCCTTTGTTCATCTCTTTATTGGCAGGTCTTTTTGTTCTGACTTTTGAAATATTAGACTAATCCCATTTTTCTTCCCATAGAAAAAAAGAGAAGAAGAAGAGGCTGAAAATAAGGCCTTTTGGCATGAAGTAAGAGATACCATCAAACACTCTGCACACTTTTCCAAATGGAGTGCTCTTGTAGACAGGCTGGTGGATGGAGTGGAGAAAGACTGGAGCGGGGAGGTGGTTCCCAGCCTGGCATTGGCACTTAAAAGTGCTAAAGTGTCCTCTGAAGAAAGCACTGTTATTACATCGTCAGTGCCATGCAGTCCACAAGAATCCATGAAAGATATCACAAGGGGCCCATCAACAGACACACAGGGTGGAGAGTTGAAGATGGTGGAAAGCCCAGGTAAGTCACCACATGTTCATGACTTTAAAGACTTATGTTTAAAAGGAGCCTATTGCACCCGGATCAGCCACACACATTTGCGAGTGCACCTCACCAGTCTAGTAACGCTGCACTTTTTAAGAGGTGTCTGAAGTTGGGAGCACTGAGCAGCACAGAGAAAGCATCATGCCCCTTGCAATGTTCCTAGTCTTTGTCTTGCCTGGATCCTCTTTGCTGTGGTAAAAGAACCTCGAGTGACCAGTGTTGTCTCTTTCCTTCCAGCCACTCTGACTTCTTGTAAAAGAAGCCTTTAACTTAGTTTAAGCCAGATCAGTTTCTTCCAATCAGATCCCCACCTCTTCAGAGCTCTGTAGAGAATAGAGGAAGCACTTTTAATAAATACTGATATTGCTCATCGTGAGGACTGTGCTGTGCATTAGTATTCCTAAAAGACAATTGTGTTGCATGAAATTACATTTACAGCATTAGGTAGACCTCTGTAGGAAATCCTCAAATATGTCAGGAAGGTAATGACACTGATTGAAGTGCTAGCTGTGACAGCCTCAGAACCTGGGGAGGAATCTCCAGAAAGCACCTGACAATTGGGTATGGGTGGCCAACTGTATATTCAAAGTTGTCTTCAGGTGACATGGGACAGAGAAACAGAGAAGACCTTGTTTCTCACAGCACAGCTAGCTGGGAAGACACAGACCACAGATAGATTCTGTTGGACTAACAGTGCCAGGGAAGGCCTGAACCACAGTCAGTCTGCTTGCATCTACAGATGTGCTCAAATATCTGTGAATCATTACCCACATATGAACATGCACATTCTGAAAAATGCACAGATATCATTGACATGTGCAAACACATGGTTCATATAAGACTAAATTCAAAGGGGGAAATCATGAATACTGAAGTAAAAAAAAGTTCTCAAATATGTCACCTAATTACTTTATTACTTTTATTTTTTATTTGTATTATTGGCTTTACAGCCTAAATAGGCCTCAGTTGAAATCCTGGACTCTCACCGAGGAAATGCTTAAAATCCAAATATGCCACTATTGGACTGGATTTTTACAAGTTTCTAAATTATTGGTTGCTTCTTGTCTGGGCTGGCATGAGTCAAATCTCTACTTGAATGCCAACCTCAAGCAAATTACATTTCCTTCCCTTTTAATTATGAATTGGTGAGAGTCAGACTTTCCCAGCTGTGGGCCTGTGTATTCAATAACCCACATATTTACAGATGAGAATAGAGGGTCAGTCTTACAGATCCTTAAGCCTGTGCATGTAGCAGTCTACACATCTGCATAATATAACATGGGAGCAGAAGTAAGCTATGCTGTTCCTTTTGGAATGTAGAAACAACCAGGAAAGAATGAGTGGTCTCAGCTGAGTTGCGAAACCTGTCCCAGACACTTTGCTGAGTTTAGTGCACCATCTTCACTCAACCCTGGAGTCTAGAATGCAACATTTCTTGGTTGTGTGTGCACATGATGTTCTAGGTTCTCAAAGGTCTCCCCCATCGCTACAACATGCCCTATTTGGGACTGTCAATGGTGCTATGACCTTGAGAAAGACTGTGTATGTTTCCATGTAATTTCAAACTCTTAAAATTTGACTGTGTTTCTGGTCAACATGACATAACATGCCCTCTAAAAGCTTTCTTCAAAGTCAAGATATGGAATGATAGTAGGTAGGGTTAGTCTATGTCAGAAAGGCATAGGAGAAGAATGTCACTCTTATAAGACTCAGTCTCAAGTCAAATGAGGACTCAGGGAAATGTACCTCCAGACCTGAGAGTGCAGAGGCCACCAGACCTGAAGAGCTGAACCATGGACAAAGAAGACATGTCTGTTTGAGGAGAGTCGTGTTGGAAGTGTACCAATTTTTTCTGTGTGTTTGTCCTATTGAGCTTCCAAAGGGGTACATGTTACCCTCGTGAGTTTAGAGGGGACTTTGACCACGGAGTCTGTGAACCCACAAAAACCTTATTACAGGCAACTCTCTGTCACACCTAGAAATAGGTTCGTCCATCCACTCTAGCCAACATTGAATTCCATGCTCACATTGAACTCTGGCCAGAGCTTTGAGAAGAAACTCCTTGCCTGCTTTGTTCTTCTATTATATGTAGAGGGCTCCTGGAGAGATACCCCAATATCTTTGTGATTTTCCTCCAGGCCACCATGCTGAGCTCTGCTCAGGGACACCAGGTCCTGTAACCTCAGACTTGTCTCTCTTTTCCATTGCAGTTCAGAACTCCAAAGGCCTCCGAACTGTGGTCATTCCAAAGGACCTTTGTGATAAGTTTCTGCGTTGTGCACGGAAGAACACCAGGAAAGGCATAGAGACATGCGGTGTATTATGTGGTACCATGGTAAATATATGAACACTCCTTCCTGATCTGAGGCTGTTTCTTTTTCCCCTTCGGCTGCCCATGACTCCCAGAGAATGTATCTTGGGGCTGTATCCATACATATCCCTCAACAGAAGGAACCATGTGTGAAATGACATTAGCTAACTTGAATTTTATGACTTTGTATTAGGTTGCTTTTCAGAGGTCCTTGACTTGAACATTTTCATTCAGTGGCATAGTTAGAAATTTTCATTCTACTCAGGGCTGGTGCCTGTAATCCCAGTCACTGGCAAACTGAGATGGAGGCCACCTAAAAGTTCAACTCGGCTCACAAACAGAATGAGACACTGAAGTAAAAGCAGCTTGACTTGGAGACAGGAATGTGAGAATGAGGAGTGGAGACAGCACCTTGGCTAATTATAAAAGGGAACACTCAAAACTTTCTGTGGCCTGGTGATTGCCTACTCTGTGGTAATGCATAGAATAGAAATTAAACACCTCAGGACCTGTGAGCAGACTTAATGCCAGCTGCAGACAAATCCCTTGATCTAGGTTGTGCTATGGGAGACATCTCATGCTCATCTTATCATCTCTGCGTTTATATGGAATCCCAGCAAAGTATAGGAGCAGTCAAGTTGGGGAATCATTTGGGTGAGGGAGAATGATGAGGGTCATCCACTGGGGTGAGGGCTTCACTTATTTATGGGAAGTGGGATTGGCAGTAACTGTAACTAGTTGTTTCCTTGTGGCAGGTCAAAGAAGAATACCATGTGACCCATGTAATTATTCCTGTGCAGACAGCAGGCCCTGATTATTGTTATGCCCAGAAGGAGGAAGAAATATTTTTTAAGCAAGAGGAACTGGGCCTTCTGACCTTAGGTTGGATCCATGTAAGCAAATTGATCTCTCTGATGTCGAGCTGCTCTTCCAAGTGCACAGCCCAGATCTGTGTTTTCATAGCCAACACATTGCAGTTCTTCAGTCTCTTTGCACATACACTTACAAGTGTTCTAGTGTTTAGTCAAAGGCACATTCCTTTGTGAATTTCAGCTTTACTAATTTACATCTTAATCAGTGTAGTTTTTCAATGTTCCACAACCTTGTGAGTGGGTTGTGCATTTTTGCCTCCCTAGGAGGTAGGAAAACATGCTGTAGACACCATCTACCAAAGAGCTACATGGAAGTACTTCACTGAGTCAAGAGAGATCACTCTCATGATTTGATTTTGCCTTTATGAAGACGTACTTGTTTTGTGTACAACCAAAGAGCTTCTTCATGCAAAGTTGAATCCACATTTGCTTATTTATATACAATGTCAGATGGAATTATGTTCTGTGAAGCTCCAGGAAGGCAGGAGATAATCCCCTGGAGGCTTTTGTTTGCAGAGATTCAGAATACCTGATAATGGTTGAGTGTGACAGAAGGAGAAGTGACTTTCTGAGAGCTAACAAGACCTAATGGGGACTGCTTGAACACACTGGGGGATTCTAGATCAAAAGGCTTCAGGAGAACTGCTCATGTGGTTCCCAGAAGCCACAGAGCCGGGACAGTAAGAGAGAGAATTCAGAATGTGACCCAAGGGCCATCTCCATCTGCAAGGGCATTCAGTTCTCATGCTGTAGATGGAGTTCATTGAGGAGTTTGGCCTTTGAGCTTTAAGCAGGACATGGTACCAGAGACTACAAGGTTTAACTAATCCACAGATAACTGAGTATACTGTCAGAATACTGGAATCCTATCATTCTGGAGGTAAGACTTCTGGATGATGACTTTGGCACCAAAATGTAATAAACAGAAAGAAAGAGGCTTGAAAAAAAAATGTGCTGAATTCATGTCTATGGGGGAGTCTCACAGGACTGTCATGTTGTGTCATCATCTAGTAGATCTTAGAGGATAGAAGAGTCATGAGTCCACTCTATGCAGAACTGGTTAAGAGAGTCTTCAAATGTACATGAAGGGGGAATTGGCAAGATCAAGTTTTTTATTTTGTTGATTTTACCAGTTTTTACTTCCTTTTACAAATGTATATTTTAAAATATAGCTAACTTGTAAGTATGCATCTTTGTGAATAATACACTTAGAGAAGGTTACAGGAACCATCCAAGAGCCGGTTCCAGCTTTACAACTTCCTTCCTGTGAGATTGATCAACTTCTTCTTCTAATCATCTCTCTCTCTCATTTCATTAGAATTCATATACTAAGTTTGCCTTCCTTCATGATATCAGTATTTCAGTACTGCTTGTGTCTTGAAATGTAGAGGTTAGATATTTGGTTTTTACATCTGGCTTGCTTGTCTTAACATCTGCAATGTTCACCCCTTTGTGGCATGCAGTTGCCTGAGGTGTGCTTGAACCTGGTTGGCAATGGAGGAAGGGAGGAAAGCGGCATAAGTTAATGCAACATTACTAGGTTCAGTACCACAAAATCAGACCATATGTGGCTTCTCTTCACATAGGAAGATATCCCACAGCTCTTTATGGCAGGATGGAAGGCAGGGAACTGAAGATCCGCAGAGATTCTTCAACTGAAGTTTTAAATAGTTTGCGAACTCTTGGTTAAGATAGAATAGAATGTACTGATGACAGCAGGGAAGGAGATGTAGATTAGAAGCTGAAGCACAAACCTTGGAATGGTTACTCTTAAGGCATCAGGTATAATTAGGCATGGATGAATACAAGTGTAGGTCTAGTGAGGGAACAGCTAAGAGTAACTGTTTAAAGCTCAGCTTCATTTAACCTTGTAGATGAGGTGACCAAAAGATATCATTTCCTTGTCCTCTCCACCTAGCAGACTAGAGATGTTTCCAGCTTGATTTCAGGTGTCATTGTGGGAGGCAGTGGTTGAAACTCCTTGGGACCTGCTGTGTTGGGTATGTCATGGGGCTTACTGGGATTTCTTGAATTCTTTTGTCTCCATAGACCCATCCAACCCAGACAGCCTTTTTGTCGAGTGTGGATGCACACACACATTTTTGTTATCAGAAGATGCTGCCAGAATCAATTGCAGTGGTGTGCGCACCCAAATATAAACAGTGAGTATGTAGAATTTAAGCCTGGGCAGTACAAGAACAAAATCCTCTATGGCTCAGAACACTGCAAAAACATAGCAATATCCAGAGGGTCTTAACCGAGTGCTATAGAAGCCGCCATTTAAGGTGCACATTCTATCTAACAGCAGCTGCTGTTAACAGATGTGCTGACACCACTGTTGGTTTTCTAAGACAAAGCACCAAGAAGTGACCTCAAGAGTCAGAGGTTGAAGATATTCCACACCAAAAACTGCCAAAGAGGGTCATTGTCAATGCCACATTAGTCTGCATTCCTCAGCAGAGCTAGTGTTGGGAAAGCAGTGTATCATCCTGCAAAGTATTTTTGTACTCTGGATAATGTCTCACAGGATTTAGTGGTCTCAGGTATAAGCACAATCCTACTTATTGCTCACAATGATTGCCCTGAACAGACCTATTTTTTTTTTGGCTTGATTCTTCTTTGTGCTTAATTCTACTGTTGAGTATTTTATTTTAGTCAAACTACAAGAAAAGGACCATGAGAGATTAAAGTCACAGAGAGAGATACACATAATGAGTAGAAAAAAGGAGAGGAATGAGAAGGAGAGTAAAGAGAGGAAGAGAAGGGAGGGAGGGCAATTAGGACTATGACAAAGAAGACAAGATCTAACAGAACTTCAATGATAGTGTTGACTAGGAATAGAAGGAAGACATACACATCATCTGTGCGGGAGGAAGCATTGTGCAGATCAGAGCAGAGACAGCAGGAGAGCAGGGGAACAAGTGTAGGTGTGAAAGAGAAAGAAGAGAGGACATAGATAGGAGAGGAGAGAGAGGGAGGAAAGAAAGGGGGAAGGGGAGAGAAGAAGAGAGAAAGAGGGAGAGGAGAGAGAGACGAATGAGTGTTGTGGGGATTTCTGTTTGACTGTGAGTCTGCCTTTCTCTTTTCAGAACAGGAATTTTCACACTGACAACTTTTGGATTAAAAGAAATATCAAGCTGCCCCAGGAGGGGATTCCATCCCCATAATCAGGACTCAGCTCTTTTCTGTGTACGTATCTGTGTACAGGAGAAGAAACATAATAACATTGTGATAATACCAAACCCTGTCCCATAAAATTTATAAGAGCCAGGGATGCAACCACAGAGATTCAAGGAAGCTTGAAATCCTGGAATCAGAATGCTAAGTCTAAGAGGTAGAACACTCTGTGTGTGATTATATGTATCATAATTAATATCTATATGCATCTGTATAGACTTTTCATCACACTCTGATCCTGACGGAAAATAAGACTTGTACACATTTCAGCTTTACTTTTTAAAAGATATATACACTTTTATATTTCATTATATTTATTCCTGTACTTTCATTGTGTAGCCTTTAAAAACAGACCCTGTTTTTATTTTAATTCGTTTTCTCTGTGAATTTGCACATGGGAGTTTAGAGCCTGTGTGGTAGAAGATGTTTGCAGATGCCCTAGATATGGAGCAAGGCAGTAAGCACTTCCTCCTTCCCTGCAAGAATAGTGGGTGTTGTTAAATCCAGCACTATTCTCCAAGCCCCACTTTGTAACTCATAGTTCAAACCAGGGTGATCAGTTTTTTTGTAGACAAAACCTTTCTACCAGAACTGTTCAAAATTACCTAGCTCCATTTTGGAGTACACTAATGTTGTTTTTGAGATACTAAAAGATATTGCTGATTTAAAAAATGAATTATCTATAACATGAGTTCCCAAGTTGCCAATTGTAATGACCCCTTTCATGGCGAAACACACCCATAACATAAGCTCTTGGGCAGCTGCAGTAGGAGATCATCAATTTGAGGCCAGTTGATGTTACATAATAAGACTTTCAGACTGATGATTACCTATCATGTTGTAGACCCAGAGTGACCATCCCCTCAGTGTCATTAAGGTCACCAATACAATCTGATTGATGTAATGACTCCCCTCGAGGTGAATTGGGTCTCCTTTGCCATCTGATGGACATTATGACTCCAATGGAGCACTGAACGTACGCATCTCTAACAACAACCACAACAACAAAAAAGCAACAACAACAACAACAAAATCTATTTGCTATGTGACTCTGGAAAATAGGTGGCAAAGATCCTGAGTTACATGGGGATGTACTCTATTCATGAGGCATGAGGTGAACTAGGTGGGAGTGTTGGGGGCCAGAACATGTGACATTACTTCTAAGGACATCAAGATTTCACCTCTTGGCTGAGAACTGTCTGGCTGCAATGAACTTCTTCAATCAAAGGCTTACTGCTCAGGATGTGGCTCAGTTGTGAGAGTGTTCTAATTT
Source organism: Phodopus roborovskii (assembly GCF_943737965.1). Lineage (NCBI taxonomy): Eukaryota > Metazoa > Chordata > Mammalia > Rodentia > Cricetidae > Phodopus > Phodopus roborovskii. The sequence goes on from NW_026125727.1 coordinate 10,576, forward strand.
TAAGCATTCGGATCTGAACTCGTTTCCCAGCACTGATGAAAACAGCTGTGCTTATGATTGCCTATAATCCAGCACTGGGGAGCTCGAAGCAGTAGAATATTGTCAGGATCCCCCGGCTTACCTAGGCTATGTGTGCTAGCCTATGTCACACAAGGATCTCTTTTGGTATAAATAAAATGTACAACTTGATTCAAAACTGATTTCCAATCCCTAACAATATTTCCCTTTTTCCAATTGCAGGACTGCAGTCATGTCACCATCCAAAACAGCAGGGTGACAATCACGGATTTGCGATGAGTAAATCCCACTGACCCACCTCAGTGGGAGCCTGTGTGTGTGTGTGTGTGTGTGTGTGTGTGTGTTTGTGTGTATGAGTATGTGTTTAGTGCATTTGTGTGTGTGTGTGTGTGTGTGTGTGTATTTTGTGTATATGTGACTGAATGTGTGGTGGTGTGTATCTGTGTATGTATATTAACCTGTGTCATGTATGTTACATCAGTGTTAAGGATGTCAATGGTATGGTAGGTATTTATGGCACACTGTGTTCATTCACAGAGCCCAGATGAACTTAGTTTTACATTTCTGTTTTAGCAATTAGGAAAAGCTTCGATAAAACACAGAAGATTGTCTCACATGAAGTCAAGCCCTCTTGCGGACAAACCCTGAGTCTAGATGTGAGATCATAGGAATTTCTTTCATTTCAAGGTGAGGTGGCTATATTTCTGACTCGTCAGTAATATCTTTCTTTAATAATGCACAAAATGACAAATGCGATACAGCAATATGGACAAAGCCATCAGCTCAATCATGAGCATTGCAAAGGAAACGTAATCTACAATGTGTTTTAATTTATGACATTTTATATATTCATGGCTGCATTTTGAGGTGAAAGATCATAGCTCTTTCGAATAAGGAGAGAAAAATTGATCAAAGATTGCATTCTACTAGAATTACAATTCTAAATTGTGAATGTAATTTTCTGTTTTTGTTTCAGCGTCTTGTATTTGTAATGAGACCCGATGCTAGAAACCCTTTGACTAACAACATTCCCTGACTAAAACAGACTGTATGTAATATTTAACATAAAAGAGGTATGTGTATAAATTGAGAACGAAAAGTACAAAATGCAAGTTTTTAAAAATCATTTGATATTAGGAATCATTTACAGATTATATACACTGTAAAAATGAATAAGACAAGGTTTACATATTTTATGTCAACAAAGTATAATAGTACATCTAAGAACATAATGGGATTTCAAATTTAATAAAGATTGCTTTTATTGCATTTTAGAACCACAATGTTAGAAAGGATTTGAACATGACTGGTGGCCCCTCTTTTCCGAGTACCACAGGGAAACCTTTTCAAGATGACAAGCTTCCTGGTAAACATTTTATTCTTACATCCATCCTTACCTTCAAATGTCCCTCATAGCGAAGCAAAATTTATTCCCATTACCCAGATATACAATCTTCTGAACCAATTTTGATTTTCTGTGCAAATATTCAGCCATACATCATTTCTCTACATGAAATCTTATAGTAAATCTATAGTTAGGTTATTCATATTTAGTAATTATACCCTCAGATGACATCTTAATAGTTTTCATTTGAATTAGTCATATGGTCTATGAAAAATTTAGTGAATTCTGTTTTCTTTTTATATTTATATATTAGAAAGAGCTTTCTAAATCCACAGCTGTCACATACCAGTTGTCTTCCCATCCATCGTATTTACAAATTGTTCTATTTGTCTGGCTTGCATTATGCATATAAAACTGTTTACATTTTATTTTCCTTCCATTTGAATTGAAATTATCCTATTATTGGGAAATGATATAACAATTAAGGTTCCATAACTTACTGAGTTTAAGGTGTATTTCTTCTTCCAAAACAATTTGTATCATTGAAGATCATTCAATTAGCATTAGTAAATTATTAAATTACTAAGGGAATAACAGTACTTAGTGAATGTACAATTTCTTCTATTGAGAAGATAATTGTCAAGATAATTTGGTCCAACTCTAAACTGTTGCTTGTTTGAATTTTTATGCATGTGTAGGTGGGAAAGACTGATTGCATATCCAGTACCGAGGAGACCAGGTAATGGAGAATGCAAAAGTGTTAGTTGTTGATAATGGCAGTTGACAAAGCTTGTAATTTACTAAGTGGTATTTGTAGATGTCAGACAATAAAAATTAGTAGGAACAAATTAATTACAAATTAACTAATAGGCATAAGTGAAGAAAGATACTTTCACGATTGCTGTGCAACTGAGCTCACGCTCAGAATTAGTCACTACAAGTTCAACAAATTTAGTTATCCTCTGTGCAACTGTGTCTTCATATGTAAGGATGGAATAACATCTGGGTGAGTAGGTGTTATAGCAGAAGAAAATATATCATATAATTTACTATAGTCAGTCTTTAATATTTGCAAGGCACATATCTTCATACATTTCTGTCTTCTGTGCTCATTGTTTCACGGTTCTGCACTTATGTGTAGACAAAAACATTATAGCACTCCTTGTGCGATACTGTGAGCAGAAAGCAGATGTCCTCTGGACTGAGCAATGGATGTGGGACACATGATGAACTTCAGACTGTGTCTCCATGAGATCTGTGCATGCTCATTCTCTCTGCAAACTGGAGCACTCACAACCTTACATTAGTTCAACTAATGTTCTGATAATCTACTTTTCCAAATTTGTACTGCATAAGTAATAATACTCACCCAATTTGTAGTATAATAAGCATTCAACTCATGAACCAATCACTTTTATGCTACAAGGATGATGTTTGTCTTATTTAATTCTTTACAGAACAAGATTTGTAGGATGAGTGCCAATTGAATGTGACTTTCTCTAGAAGCTGGCATTGTGGGCCCACAGATCAGTACACATAAAACAGATCATTCTGGAAAGTTTCTTACTTAGGCCACGTACCTATATCTCAAGTGCTTATTAGGACAGATTGCATAGTTCAATCTTGAATTCATGTTTTCCTTCTCTCATTTGTAACCATGTGAACCTCCTATACATAATTTATTTTCATAAAAAATAATAATTATCAAGAGTGACTTCTATGGTAATTTGAAGCTTCTGGATTCTTTATCAGTCAAAATATGCTAATTCACTTCACCTCTGAATGTATAGGTATCATTTTAGAAATGTAAGTTTTGGGACTTGCATTATTTGTTGATGTTTTCCCTGATGGTATTTTAGCTTTGCCAAATTATGTTTCTAATATATTTCCTTGGAATCTTATTTGTATCGTATTTTGTAAATAGGTCATTCACTGTGATCTTCTCAGCCTATATCATACTGTGCATCGTGTAGGATAAAAGTCACAGAGGTTCATGTGACTCAGTGGGAGGAGTGAGGAGTACTTACCCAATATTTGTAAGAATCTATATTTAGTAGAAAATTTGTTCAGAAAAAATGTCAAATTATTAGAAATACCTGTGGTGTTCTTGTCTGTAGAAAGATTTTTAATGGTTTAGGTGATTTATAGTCTAACCATGAAAGCCAGATTTGCATCAGAATTCTGATGTGTTTATTTCCCCCTCTTGATTTATGTGGGATTACAAATATCTATGATTATGCCACCAGTAAATTTTTCATAACTATTTTTGTTTCCACAGAAAATGAAAAGATGTGGATTCCTTCCAGACTAATGTGGTTTGATCACGCCAGACCGCCTGAAACAGAGTACAAGCTGATCCTACATTCAAAACAGCTGGACAAAACAGCCCTACAGACTACAGCCAGGATATCTGAATCTTCTTGGAATCCCCCAAGACAGCGCCCCTTACCAGCAGGAAGTAGTTTGGAAAGAACGACGCCCAAATTCCCAAATATTTGTATAAATGTTTGTTTTCATTTAATTGGACTTTGTTATATAAAATTAAATTAAAAAAAGAAAAAATATTTCAAAATAACTATATTTTTTACAAAAAAATAACTTTTTCTTGCCGAGTCAAAAACCACTTTCTAGTAGTTGTACCTAGACATCTGAGACAAGGAAGTGTTAAGTGCTACATAAGGTGTATAGACGAAACAGCGCTTCTATTCAATTCAATCATTGTGTGTTTGTTCTAAAGTGACCTTTAGGATAAATACATCAATTTTTCATCAAATCACTCTCCTGAACACTGAAAGTATGTTTGACAGTGTCCTCAAATGCTGCCAAGAACAAGCAGTCATGTATTTCATGATTCAATAGGATTTATTTCTCCCTTCCAGGCCCACCTTTGACAACTTGACTTTGGTTCTGCACAGTTTAAAGGAAAGTAAGTGTGATACTTATTTTTCTCACTGTTGTCACAAACCCCATGTTCTAAGCAGCTGGAGAGGAAGAGAAATTCATTTGGATCACAATATACAGATAATACAAAAGGAAACCAGTGAGTGGTGATCGATGTACAAGCCAATTCCTCACAAAAATGCCAAAATTTAGTGCTGGGAGAGAATTGGACCTTGAATGGGTTGATATCACAAACCCCTGAGATTCAGAAACCATTTTAGAAGAAGGTTAGGAGGTGTGTAAGAGTTGAGACTGTGGACAAGGGCAGCAGCAACAGCAAACATTTGTAGAAATGACAGAGCAAATGTGACCTGCACATGACCTGCACAGAACTTTTCTTGTCAATGTTTCTCATGGTTGATATGGGACCCAACCTGAGGGACAGCAGTCTGTTAGTGATTGCTAAGAAATGGGTGCCATTTTCTTTAGTGGTGCAGCCCCTGACATAAATGCTCTTTTCTCAGGAAATGACACACTGGACACTTAGGCAAGAAGCTGCAATTAGACTCAGCATTATTATATTACAGAAGACATGAAAGTGGAAAGGAATGGTGGTTTCAGCAAGAGAGGGAGAAGTATGACAGTGGGCAGTGAGAGTAATATCTAAAATTTATTGTATAATCTCTGACACTGTCACATAAAATAAGAGAATAAAATAAGATGGGCTGATACTTTATTTAGATTTATTAAAGTTTGCCTGAGGATTCAGAAAGCTAAGTCACAAGCCATAGAAGTCAGGCACAGGTTTTCAATCCCAGGTCTCCAGATTAAGAAGTAGATGGATTTCTGTGAATGCAAAGCTACCAAGATCAACACAAGCTTGATCCAGTCCTAAAGAGGAACAATTGACACAAAGACATTCTCAGCACCAGGAATCATGTGCCTTTAAACCCAGCACTAGAGGGGTATAAAAGATAGATGTAGAGATTTTAGTAGTATATCATGTATTTATTCTCCAGCCACAATGAATATAGTAAGACCCTGAAGTCTCCGTATTCTCTAGCCACACTGAGGAGAAGTTATATATATTCTGAAGGTTGTTGTGAGCCAGAGTAGCCTTCTATTCTGAGGTAGAGAAGAAGTTGTGTTCAGCTGCTTTGCTTTTCTGATCTTCAATTGAAGGTTAACCCCAATATCAGTCTCTGGCCCTTTTATTTTTCATGCTATAGAAAGGGGGAAAGGGAGGAAGAAGGAAGTAGGGAGGCAGGAGTGGTGGAATGAAAGAAGGGCACCATGGATATTGTTTTATGTATAAAGGGCATGAACCAGATGATGATGGAGTCAGAAGGTCTTTCCTGGACATCATGTACAGGTTCCTTGGAGTTGCTGGAGAGAGGAGACACATTTGCAGAGTAATGCATATTGGTAAAGGATGGAGCCAGCAGGACGAGCCATGAAGAGGAAACCGGATGCAGAGAGCTGATGGGGCCAGGAGGACCAGTGATGCAGAGAATTTTGATCCCAGGAGCCAATGGAAACTGGAAGACCAGCTAGGGTGGAGGTGTCAGGGGAGGAGATACATAAAACTGTTCAGTAACAAAGTATCCCAGACAGTCTCCCTCCAGTGACATAGATCTCCAACATGTCCCCCCATCTCTGGATGAGATTGATCACAGTGAGGATGTCAGTGTCCCCATCTTACCTCATTATTGTACTTTCTTTTCTCCTGGCTTTTACAGCTAGGTATTTGTTATGTTGTTATCTGAGAAGAGCCAAACATAATCTGGTTGTTTCCTAATTAACTGAGTAAATTATGTTTTCATTTTCCCTTTATTTTACTAATGTTTAAGTCTAAAATGTCTCCATACTCATCATCATCTTTGTTGCTCCATCTTCCTCTTTGCTTGGAAGATATATATATATATATATATATATATATATATATATGTATATGTATATGTATATGTATATGTATATGTATATGTATATGTATGTATGTATGTATGTATTTGTATATGTATATGTATATATGTATATATATGTATGCATATATATATACACACACATATGTGTGTGTGTATACAGTCTTATATGTTTGTGTCTCAGTGTGTATAAACTTATATGTGTTTATGTATATATGTGTATATATAATACATACATATATATACATATATAGGTGTTTGTGTTTGTAATCATATTTGCATGTATATTCTTGTGTGTATGTGTGTGTCCCAACACAGCTGAAAATCTCAGCCTTGCTTAAGTTTTGCTACTTCTCTTTTCTCTTCTGAATTCCAATTTAAATACACTATGATAAATCAACCAATGATAATTTTTTAAACAATATATATTTTTTTTAAAGAGAGGGTTTCTTTGTGGAACTTGGAGACGGGCTTGACTAAAATCAAGAGTTCTGCCTGTCTCTGCCTTCCATGTGCTGGGATTAAATGCATGTGCCACCGTTGCATGGCCTTTTTACATTTTTATTAATTTATCTTTTACATTCCAAGGCCATTACCTCCCGCCATGTCTCTCACAATTCACATCTGCTCCTCAGAGGGTAACACCTCCCCTAGTAATTTTACTAAGTCATCTCACTGAGGCATGAAAATGGCACCTCCATAGCACCCACACACCTGTGTCTCCTCTGAACAATTGATCTCTCCACAGAATGGGCTCCGCTAAGTCAGTTTGTGTATTAGACTTGGATCTTGGAACCCCAGCCAGTAACCTCATATGTGTCCCATCTACACCATTGCCACCTTTGTTAAGGGAGTCTAGTTGGGTCTTAAGCAGATTCCCCTTTGTCAGACCAGAGTCAGTGATCACTCACTATCTTGTATCAGCTGACTCTGTGAGTTTCCCCTTCTCAGTCTTGTCTCCTTTGTTCATACTATTACTCTTCCCTCACTTCGTTTGTACTCAGGAGCTTGACCCAATGAATATTGAAGTGACTAGAGCCTCACCCAGCTATGAGACGCTGCAGAAGACCCAGCAAGATATAGGTTTACCAGCATGTGCTGACCTTTTGTCTAGCTTCTGACCTTGCCTGACCTTGCTGAACCTTGCCCCAGTCACAAGGAAGCCAGATCTCTCCATGAGGCAAGGAACCAATCTGAAGTTAGCTGGCTGGGTCTGAATACTTTATAGTATGCGAAGTACAGAGCATAGCAGCCTCCATGGTAGGCCTCTAAACATGGCAACAATTTCTGCAGGGGTAGTTGGCCAATCAACAAAGGACACGCTGCCCAAGCCTGGAGTCACACACCCTGAGACTGTTGCAGACTCCAGACACTCCCCTTCCTCTACCACAAAGAATCCCCTGCTCTATCATCCCTCTGGCTGCTTCTCAATCCACCCAATTTGTCAGATGGAGCGAGGACACAAGTTAATACAGTTAACTAATCAATTAAAACTCTTTGCTTTTGCATCAGATCAGTTCTCTTGGTGATTTTTGGATTCAGAATTTGTGCACAATAATTAGGTGTGGATTTATGCATCTGTTTCCATCTGTTTCTAGAAAAGGGTTGTAGGTTCTCTGGGATTGTGGATTGTAGACTTTGTATCATTTGCTTTATGTCTGGTATCCCCTCATGAATGATTGTATACTATATTTGCCTTGTGGGGTTGAAAGTGATTTTTTCTAGTTTTTCTCACTTGCCTGCCAATTTTGGATGCTTTTGTTTCTTAACATTGATTAGTAGTCCACTGTGTAAATGTACCACACTTTCCTTATCCTTTCTTTGGTTGACAGACATCTAGGTTGTTTCCAGGATCTGGCAATCATGAATAATACTGCTATGAACATAGTTGAGTAGTTGTCCTCTTTATGTGGATGTGCCTCTTTGGGAACATGCCCAAAAGTAGTAATGGAGAATCTTGATATAAATTCATCTCTAGCTTTCTGGGAAATCTCCACACTGATTTTGATACCAGTTGTAAGAGTTTGCATTCTTGCCAGCAATGGAGGAGTGTTACCCTTTCTCTACATCTTCTCCAGCATAAGCTGTCATCAGTGTTTTAGGTTTCAGCCTTTCTGAGATTATTCTGGTGAGACTCTTCTGTTTATATCTCTACCCCATTTTTAAAAATTAGATTATTTGGTGTTTTGGTGCCTAGTTTATTCAATACTTTGTATAATTTGGAGATTAGCACTCTATCAGATGTGGGGTTCCCATTCTATAAGAAACTGTGTTATCCTGTTGAAGATGTATTTTTCTTTATAGAAGCGTCTCAGTTTCAGGAGGTATCATTTATTAATTGTTGCTGTCAGTGTCTGTGCTACTGGTGTTCTGAGTCTGAAGTTGATTCTGGGCTGATGTTTCAGGACTAATTTTGAAGCTGCTGTCCCTACATTCTTCATGCACCACAGTGAATTAAATTTCCCCTGTTTACATATTGTCTTCTTTGTTAAAATTCTATTTCTTGTTTGTACTTTTTAATTGAACTGCACCCCATATAAAACTATATAGGGCAAGTTGTAGTTGCTGCCCTAGTATAACACTGACAGAGAAAACAGTTCCAGTGAGATATATATATATATTCACCCATTCCTCCAGTGCACCCTAGAAGGTTCTCCCACATAACACAAACTCTAAATGGAAAATGTATTCTGATGCCTTCATCTGTAGAGGGTCCCCTCCCTTGTGTCTTCCAATCCTGCCCATGTTTCTGCCTCAGTTCCACTCCATCATAACCTTTGAGACAAGATCTTTCCCTGAAGCTAGTTCTTGCAGATATACCCTCCCATGTGATTCAGGGAACCCTAAAGATCCTTTTGTTTTTACCTTCTTGGCTCTGGAATAAGAATCCTGTTCCACTCTGCTGGCTTTTTCCTAGATTTATGTATGGGACAGAATTCAGATCACTTTATTTACTTAAATTTTAACAATGATTTTAAAGTTATTATTTTAAAGTAAATAAATGCATTTATTTAGTGTAGAGACAGAATCTCTCTTTGTAGCACAGATTCTCCTGGAAGTACATCTTCAGACCAGGCTGGCCTGGAACTCACAGAGAAATACCTGCTATTGCCTCCTAAGTATTGTGAATAAAGTTGTTTGCCACCACAATCTGGCTACCGAAACAATTTTATTGAGTTAGTCATCTTCCCTGGCATGTTTCTCTATTTAAAAACACATGAATGAAATTACCAGTGTCATGTCCTTGTAATCGTTAACTTAATGGTACAAACTGAAATTCTATTGATTTCCATCCTCTGTTTATTACATGAGCAAACTATTTGGCGAGTATTAGCCTTTTGGTGACACTGGAAATAGCACTTATATGAGACAGCTCTAATAATTTTGCACATTCTATTAGCATAGATATATATGATTACTTATGGGCACATACCAGGAGTACAATTGGTGAATCAGAGTATGCATGTGTTATTAATTAGATGAATTTTCTCAAATATATCATGAATTGATTATATAAACACATAACAAAAATATACGAAATATCCACTCATTATTTTGGCGATTGTCAGTATTTTTAGTATCAAAAGTTTGTGGTATCAACTTACACACTTTTAAATAAATCTTAGTTAGGAACTGAGGGTGTAAATGAAATTTCTCGGGTGACAAATGGTATTAAATGAACATCATACATACATATGTACATATATATTACATATATACATATAGATATGATATTCTTTAGGCCTCAGAAAGTCATGCCCATTTAGAAATTAAATATTTAAACTTCTGTCTTTCTGTATTTCATACTAAAATATCTTAATTATATGGTTTCATGGGGTCTGTGTAGGGACTAGTAAATCCAACCTTATGTGGTTGTGTTCAGATGCTGAAACTGGAATCATTTATCCTCGCAAATATTCCCAGAGTCCCTCTTGTATTTTCTACCTTGTCCATAGCTCACCATCAGTCCCAAAGGACCAACATCTGGGAGTCAGTCACTGTCCACGGTGCTGTCAATAATGTGAAAAGAAAACGACTGTGCTTAACAATCTAAACATCATTGCATTTGTGTGGTTTGAAAATGCACATACTGAAATTCTGATGTAACACCAAACCTTATTCAACAGGTATAAATGAAACATTACATTTGACATATTTATGTGAATGCACTTGCTGTTCTCCTTCATGAGGAAACGTTTCTATGTTAGAGAAGGTGAGTGCAGTAGGGTTGGGGAGAGGATGGCGAGACTCATGAAGTAAGTGTTGGATAGATCCCTCTGTTTTTCAAATGTGGATCCAGGTACAGTAACACATGCTTTCAATCCCAACACTGAGGAGGCTGAGACAGAAGGGCTATTATGTGTGAAGCATCCCTGGGATACACACTGAGTGTAAATCTATCAAGCTTAAACACAGCAACGCTTTGTCTCAGAACAAGTGAGCCAATCAACACTCCAGGTGGAACATAACAATGAGATAGATACTCCATTCTAAGGTGACCTCCCTTTACAAAATCATTTACCCAATCCCCACATTAAGCTATTGACTCTGTGGGGCATTCAATCCATCCTCAGTGAGGACACTCATAGGAAGCTAACCAGGCAGGGAAGTTAAAAATACTGGCTTAGCTGGGAATGGTTGGAACATATATGATTTCCAAGAATACAAACCTCAGAGAAGACCCAGGACTATGAGAAGTCAATTTGAAGCTGGGCCGAGGTGGAACATGCCTTTAACAATTGCAAACAGGAGAAAGATGCCTGTGAGATTCAGGGTAATTTAGTCTACAGAGAAAATTTTAGAACATCAGAGAAACTGATTCAAAGAGCATGAATGAATGAATGAATGAATGAATGAATGTGAGAAGTCTGCTTTGGGTTAATAATATATTGAAGCTTTATTTGATAAGGAAAAAGCAGAAAACTGGAAGCAATCAGAATCCAGTGACGTTAATGTCAACATAAGAAGTATGGCTCCAAAGTTGAAGCTGGCCAACATGCCCTTGTAAAGGAGTACGTTTGTAAACTTGGAAGATGTTCATGTACAAACAAAATGACTCTTCTGCTGGTTAATGTTTGCCTTAAGGTTTACTATTACTGTGTAAAGACACCATGTCCATGGCAAGTCTGATAAGGAAACCATACAATTGGATGGGCTGGCTTACATTTTTGAACATTCAATCCATTAGCATTATTGTAAGAATCATGGCGGTGTGCAAGCAGACAAGGCACTGCAGGCTCTGAGCATAATACATTTTGCAGGCACAGGAAGCCAATGTAACACAACAGGCAGTATCCGGAGCATAAGAAGCCTTAAACTAGCCGACCCCCCCCCCTCAATTGACACACTTTCTGTAACAAGGCCAAACCCCCACAAACAAAAGATTCCCCAAATGGTGCCACTCCCTTCGTGATTATGGGCGCAAATATATTCAAACTACCACAGTGCTAATTATGAACTTGAGTCTAGGATCACCTGGATGATGTGCATGCCAGTGGGAAACCATCTTGATTACTTTAATTGATCTGCAAAGACCTGCCCATTTTGGTTGCCTCTCTTCCCTGAAGCCACGCAGGACTGTAGACAAGGAGAAAAAGTTCTGAGCAGTGGTTTAATCTTTCTCTGTTTCCTGATTGTGGTATAATGGACCAGTACCCTCAAGCTCCTATAGCTCTGACATTCCCTCAGCCAACACTCCTAGTCACAAATGGTGAGAGCTGGTTTAGAACTTCCAGTGCTATTGCCTCAAGCCCTTTGTGTTCCATTTAGAATACTCAGACAAGCCTGAGGTGGGATCTCCTTTTTCACCAGATTTTAACAAATATCCTTGATGTCAACAACCATCCTACCACCCACTCTTATTTAATTGTCTATTCCATCATTTCCTTCTGTAGTGTTGTCTGCTGACCCACTACACTAAGTGGTGCTCTGTGTCTGAAGGCCTAAGGAAATCTAGCTCTGAGTTTCAGAACTATGAATGAAGTCAAATTGGAAGCTGAAGAATTAATTCATTCCCTCTTTTAAAGAAGGGTCAAATCTTGTTGCTTTGCTCTCTCTCTCTCTCTCTCCCTCCATCCCTCTCTCTCTCTCTCTCTCTGTCTGTGTGTGTGTGTGTGTATGTGTGTGTGTGTGTCTTTCATACACAGATCAGCACACAAAGATGCTCAGATATACAGGGTGGGGAGAGGTACACATTCATGTGAACAAGCAAACACACAAAGTATACAGTTCTGTGATGGTTTGTTTTTAATATCAACTTGACACAGACAAGAGCTACCTGTGAGCAAGGACAACTGACAAAAATGCCCCCCAACAGATTTTCCTTTTGGCAAGAATGTAGACCATTTTTTCATTAATGATTAACATTGGTGGGTCCATACCACAGGGAATGGTGACATCACTGCACTGCTGGTCCTGGTTTCTATAAGAAATCAGGCTGAAACAGTATTGAGAAGTAAGCCAGTAAGAGGTATTCCTCCAGATTTCCACATCAGTTTCTGCCTTGAGTTCTTGTATTAGCTTCCCTTAATGATGGGCTCTAAACCGAAAGACCTTTCATGCCCAATTTTGGTTTTGGCAGTGTTTTCTAAATTTTTTTTCCACAGCAATAGGATCTGTAAGGCAATGCTGTCCATTGTACAATTCAAATTATCTATTACTCCTGTTAAGTGCAGATTTGGGAACTTTCCTGGTTTTTGTTGATTTATGACCATTCTTCATTTTATTATTCAGGCTTTAATGTCCCTCTGTCTTCTTAAGCTTCTCCATGTGGGAATCCTAGTGAAACTTACCCTGCATACTAATGAATGCTTAGTTTCTTTGAACTTAGACTGTAAACCTCACCAGTTTGTGGAGATCTGGGATCAAATGTATTGGCTTTGCATTTGTGCACCTTTCTCAGACTCAGGAAAAAACTTGATGGCTGCACAAGTCTCTCAGCTCGCATAAGCAGGCAGTCAAAATGCACCAGCTGTTGGTATGAATGTGCAGTCTTTGAGTATAAACCTTACAGTGGAACTACTTTATCTCAAGGTAGACTGATGCTCATTTTTCTGAGAAACCACCATACTGGCTTCCTAGTTGGCTGTATATGCTTTCAATCCCACCAGCAATGGAGGAGTGCTCCACTTCTACAAATCCTCTCCAACAAAAACTGTCGTTGGTCTTTTTTTATTTAAGCCATTCTGACAGGTGTAAGATGGTATCTCAGAGTGGTTTTGATTTGCATTTTCCTGATGCAAATATAAAACCACCTGCATGTGAAACCAGCCCCTCTTTCTGTTCTGACTTCCTTGTGATAGACATTGGTTTTTGCAGTGATTATGTACTGGATTCCTCAACCATTCTAGTCTCAAATTTCAGTTCCCACAGGACCATTCTGTCCACTCACCCTTCTTCCTTCTGATCTAATTTCATTTTCTTTCTTGTGTATTTTTTCTGGTTGTGTGTACATGAACCAAATGCATGTCTTGTGCCGACGGAGTTCAGAAGAGATTTTCAGTTCACCTGGAACTGGAGTTATAGATTGTTGTTATGCAACATGTGATATCTTGGAGTTGATCCTAGGTCTTTTGAAAGATCAGCCAGTGCTCTTAACTGCTGAAACATCTTTCCTGTCCCTGCTCTTTACTATGATAGAAATATTACAAAAAAAGTGAGTTGTTCCCTAGACATTCAGAAGAGCTCTTCACATGAATATTTTCTTTATTTACAACAGTGTAACTAATTGTTTGAGCATTTTGATCATATTCACACCTCATCATTAACTCCACTCTCACCTCCCTACATAAACAACTTGAAGATTTTGTCTTCTTCTTCTTCTCCCTCCTCTTCCTCTTCTTCTTCTTCTTCTTCTTCTTCTTCTTCTTCTTCTTCTTCTTCTTCTTCTTCTTCTTCTTCTTCTTCTTCTCCTTTTCTTCCTCCTCCTCTCTTCTCCTTCTTCTCCCCTTCATCATGTCCAGACTGTATGAGCAACTAGTATTGGGAATGACATCTGCCCTTGACTTTGGTTAAAGAGCATTCATGTCATTGAAGAGAACTGACCTTCTCGTAGTAGCCAATAATTTCCCATCTAGGGATTGGATTTTGTGCCTACCTCGCCGCTCCATGCTAGGGTTTTGTGTTATTTGAGCTTGAATAGATCTTATTCACATTTTCACAATTGCTGTGAGTTCAAATGTACAACATCCCTGCTGAATCTTGAAAATTCATTTCTTCATGTGATCCATCACCTCTACCACTTACATTTATCCTGCACCCTACTCCAAGAAGACCCCAGAGGCTTGGCGCATGGGGTGTGATAGGTATATCTAGGGAGGTATGTGTTTATTGTTCATTTTATTATCATACAAATTAGCCCTTTTTCATTTACGATGGGCTCTGTGGAATAGATCTTGCTAGAAGTCTGCTGTCTTGCCTCACTATCATTCAGACACTTCCCTGTGTTTGTAAACAATTGCTGAGTTAATACAAACAAGTTTGACTACAATCTGCAAGCCTATTTACTTAAAAGTAAAATTGATAAAAAATTTTAATGGATGCCAAATGTTTGTGCGAAGCCTGCCTGTTTTCCCTAAAATTACCCTCTCGAATCTTATCCCAAGTGTGTTAACAGTGTTTACTGATGGCTTCTCCATGGGAATAGCTGCGTATGAATGGAATAATGAAGTCACCAACTTTCAAACTGGGGCCTTGTCTGCTCAATTGACAGAACTATATGCTGTCATAGCTGTCTTCATTGCATTTTCAGATCAACCAATCAACATTTATATTGACAGAACCTATTTTGCATGATCAGTACCACTCTTAGAGACTATAGGTCAGGTAAAAAAAAATCTCTGAAACTGGTAATCTTTTAGGCAGCTAATTTCAGCCATTCTGAATCAGAACATTCCCTTTTATTTATGGGCCACCCTCGTGCTCATTCAGGTCTCCCTGGATCCTTATCCAAAGGGAATAACAGCTGATCAAGCAACCCGATCTTTTTTGGCTCTGCCTTCTGATTCCACTCAAAACACAGGCATCGAAGCAGCATTCAAAGGGCACTCCTTACCTAATTTCAGTGCCCATACTACACACACACACACACACACACACACACAGAGAGAGAGAGAGAGAGAGAGAGAGAGAGAGAGAGAGAGAATGGTAGGGTGAGGATCCCCTCTTATTGTAGAAGCCGGAGGAGCCCTTGTGACTGAGGGGGCAGGGATGCCCAGTGAGACAGTGAGACTTGGAATTTTGAGGAATTCACAGTCTGAACTGGAAGACTAGGCAATGTTGAGTGGCAAGGCCTTTAGAAAAGATGGATATACCTCTGTTGCTCTGGGTTAATGTCAAACAGTCTCATGTCTCTCCTCTGTTTGGCAGAGAGGCCTTTGGATTTCTTCTGCTGCTGCTTTGGCTTTTGGAGAGTGAAATATTCCAAGACTACAGCCTTGCTCTGCAGATGGCTGTCAGAGTCTAGTTGACTCAAGTGTTGTCTTCTCTGCCTCAGGAAGGCCCTCACAAATGCCTCAGCCAGCTAGCTTCCCAGCTCCTGCTCAGAGACTTGGTGGTGTGGTCACCTGTTATGGTCTCAGACACCAGGACCCTCATACCCCATTCCTGAGAGTCACCATCTTTGCCTAGCTTTCTGTCTGTCCAAATGTTTGCTCCACACAACAGCCAAGGCGTAACAGTAACGCTCACGCTGTGACACTACCATACTGCTGCCTGGTCAAACACTGACTTGTTGTCCTGCATCTTTGAGGTTCCTCTTGGGAGCATTGAAAATCCTTTGTAATGCAATACTTCTCTAGCCCTGTGCGGAAGGAAGGTTGAAAAATGGATGAGCCGGGTCATTTAATAAGTCAGGACCACAAGACTAGACTTAAGGGAAAGGGAGCTGGGCTTTTTAGGGAAATGAACCATTCTAGCACCAGAAGAAACTGCCTGGGCTTGCAGGGAGGACAAGGAGAAGGAAAGGGGACACTGAGCACCAAAGTCCTCTGTCCTTGTTTTTCAATCTTGCAGACCCCATGTGGCTGCTATTGGGGAGGTGTCCTCCACCCCCACTTTGAGGCACAAATGTGAGTGCATCTCGGGCATTACTCACTCTCAACAATACCACACGCAATATTAAGTCACAAGGGTTCCTAGGAAACACTAAGTGAAACTACTTCACAGTTGCAGTCTTGTAACACTGTAGTACCACCTCCTCTCCAGTGGGGGCAGCAACAGCCTATTCTTCCCTGGACAGCAGGTACCTCACTTTGCTGTCATCTGCTGCAATCCTGGGTAGTGCTCTTTCCTGAACCTACCAGTTGGGGAATATTATTTTAAGTTGTATCTTTTTTTTTTTATGCTGAATTTGTTTAACCCTGTGAAGTTGTGTAATTGTGCTTTTCTAAAACAGGAGATGGTCTAATAAAGAGCTGAAGGACAATAGCGAGGCTGGAGAAAGGACAGGTGGGCTGGCAGGCAGACAGTATACATAGAAGGAGAACGGAGAAAGAGAGGAAGTAAGAAGCAAACAAGGGGAGGAGGGTGACATGGACAAGCCACTCACCGAGCCCAGGAGTAAGGGTGAAATAAGATGAGCAGGAGTAACAAAAGGAAAAAGCCCAGAGCAAAATGTCATTGGAATAGTTTATAGTTAATAAAAGCTGACTATCAACTGGCCAAGCTCAGGTCAGGAATTCATATTTAAGAAGGCCCTGTGTGTGATTTGGGAGCTGGAGGTGTGTCCCACAAAAAAAAGTAAGAGTAAAACTCTTAGTACACCTGCCTCTTTGCGGGGCTCTTTTGCACTAACCAGACAGTAAAATGAATTCTGACACTTACTGCCAGCTTTAGGTTAACATATCAACAGTGACTGCTACTTTCTCTTTGCTAAAGGAGGGGGTAAAAATCAGAACACACAATCTTTGAGGTACTTCAAGACAGGGATGGCTAAACAGTTCATCATCATTATCAGGAGAATTTAGTTCATTTAAGTACATATGTCCTCCCTATGGAAGGGATCACCCTCCCTGGGGAGCAGAAAGGGAATGAGATGGGTCTTGGTGCAGGGGATGAAGAGGGAGTCAGGATGTGGGAACTAGGATTGACATGTGCAATAAGCTTGTTTCAAATTTAAATTAAAAAAAATCATTAAAAAATTGTGAATGTGGTCTGACTTCCATCAGTAAGTACAATCAATTAAAGGTTTACTGACCTTTTAAAATATTCATGTCAAGGACAGTCTCTCTCTGTCTCTCTCTCTTTCTCTCTCTCTCTCTTTTTTTTCTCTCTCTTTCTCTCCCTCTCAATTTTGTTTTTCTTCGAGACAGGGTTTGTCTGTGTAGCCCTTGCTGTCCTTGTACTGGGACAGCCACCTGCCTCTGCCTACCAAGCTCTGGTTTACTTAGTGCCTGTCAAGTAGTTGATTTACAACGACACATAGATTCATACACTCATAGGTGTCTGTACAATTTATTTTAGTCTCATAAACCTTTCTAAGCCATTAGAAATAGAGTTATTTTCTTTTATGAACATAGTAATATTGACTTTGTGCCATGCCAAAAGGACACTGCAGGGTTATAAATCATCACATCATAAGCTTAATCTGCACAGTGTTCTCTCTGCCCTCTAATGGTGCTCCAGTGCTTGCTTCTACATTGGCTCCTTCCCTGACATCATCAAGCCTCTTCAGTCTCTGGTAGACAGGCTCCTTGGCATTAGCTCCATGGCTGAGGGAAGGGCGGCAAAGTGGCTTCCTCTGTGAGGGTGCAGTCTGTTTCTAGTGGTCACTACAGTTGCTGTCTCCCCCTGGCTGCAGCAGTCTTTTTCCTGGTCAGGATAAATGAATATAGGAGGCAAGCTGTCATAGAGAGGTCTCTGGGGTGAGTGGGGACTAGGGAGGCTGAAATGAGTCTGAAATAGTCGAGGTAATGGCTGTAGGGAGGTTTAAGGAGGTTTTTTGTTTGTTTGTTTGTTTGTTTGTTTGTTTTTAGTTTTTCATGACAGGGTTTTTCTCTTTGACAGTGCTACCTGACCTGAAACTCACTCTGTAGTGCTGGTGGACTTTTACTCAAAGATCTGCCTGCCTCTGCCTGCTGTGTGATCATATTAAACGAATCTGCCACAACCCTCCGTTATTTATTTTTAAGCAATGGCCTGATATGGCCCTGGCTGTCCTAGAATTCATTCATAATATTACTAGTCACATTGTGTATGTAAAGATAAAAGGATTTTACTTCTGTTTCAACTACTAAGCACTTTTATCACCTTGTGTAAGGATATCTTTCATATTAGTAAAATCAAAGAGTAGCTTTTCCTGGCTATCGTCTCAGAACTTTTGTTTGTTTTTTTAATTACTGTCCCCTCTGAAGACAAAATCTCCTTGTTTAGCCCAGACACTTACTATGTAGCCTAGGCTGAGCTCAGAAGTATAATATTCCTGTCTCAGCTACTGGCACATTGGAATTTACAGGCCTCTCTCACTGCATCCAAGTCAGAAAGCATCTTTGAGACTGGCAGTGTGACAAAAGAAAAAAAGTGAGTTTCATGGCTGTAGAACTGGGACCCAAGGGCCCCCAGCCCATCCTGCTCAGGTAGCCTGGGATCTGTCAAGACACTGCCCTTAATTTCTGTTTTAACTTGGACAGTGGGCGAGGGAAAGCAGTGGATTATTAAATAGTGAGCACTATGCAACATTTTAAGCGAAAAGGAATTCTCAGAGGAACTTCACATCCTTGTTTAAGAAATATAGGCTTTGTAGATCTTTGTGTGATCAAGGTGGCCATTTTGATCTTAAGCATTATGGCACATAGGATTTCCACTTTGAGGCCAGATTGATAACATCAGCATGGACACTAAATGTATTTTGATTACAAATGCCTGCTACTAGTTTACCATCTATCAAATTGTGTTTGAGAGAGTGCCCATAATATGTGAACTCAATAATGTACACCCTACCTCTTTTTTTGAGACAGAATCTCCCTATCTATGTAAGCCTGTCTACCTGGGGACTGGCTATGTACATCAATTGGGTACAACCACACAAAGATCCACCTGCCTCTATCTCATGAGTGCTGGTATTAAAACTTTTAAAAGATTGCTTGACAAAAATTGTACGTATTTATGGCATTTATAATGACACGTTGAAATTTATATGTTATGAAATGGTAAAATCAGGCTAAGTAATCCATTAAAGTCATATAATTGTTTTTGTAATGAGACATTTAAAATGTCAGTGATTCTTTCAAGTATATGATGTTACTATGTCATACATTAGATTATTATATGTAAACATTTGTTTTCCTTTAAAAAGTGAATTAGACAATAGTAGCCTATGGGTGTATATCAGTGAATGAACATATACATCCAGTCCCTGAGTTATATTTCAGAACTGTGGGGTGTCGAGTGTTGGGTAGACAACAGACTGCATGGGAGTCATTTCATGGGTTGTTGAATCAAGAGTAGCATGACATCTGTGGTTTCAGCCACACAGGCAAACGTCCGGCTCTTTCAGGTTATTAGTATTTCTCTTTTTAAAAGAATTATTTTTTAATTTATTGGTGGTTTTTCTTTCTGTTTTCTGAGTCCAGGTTTCTCCGCTCTCCTTGAACTCACTTTGTAGACTGGGCATAGTTGCACCTCACAGAGATCATCCTGCCTTTCTACCTAGTCCTGGGAATATAGGCCTGTGCTACCATGCCTGGACTTAGAGTGTTTTGAGTGCATGTAGGTATGTGCATTGTGTATGTATGTATAGCTGGTTTCTGAAGAGGTCAGAAAGGGGCACCAGATTCTTTGGAACTGGACTTAGGTAATTAGTTGTAAACCATTATGTGTTCAATGTGTTATTGAATTCTGATTCTCAATAAGAATAGCAGGTTCTCTGAGCTGCTGAGCCATCTCTCCAGCCCAGTAATTAGGAATCCTTTAGTGAACACTTTTCAAATACATAGCACAGCTTTGGGTAACAGTCAGTGTATCCTGTGATTCTCAGATTACAGTAGGGTAGCAGGTTCCCCAGAGAGACATTACTTACTAAAATATTTGCTCTGTAGGAAGGAAGGAGGTGCCCCCACTTTATCATCTTCAGAAAACAGTGAATGAAGACAGATAACTATTAGAATTTTTGTGATTATTATTTATACTACCAAAGTACTTAGAATGGTATTTGACATGGATGGACTGAGCAAAGGAAGTACATGCTGATTTGTTTGGTAGATTAAATATATCATATTGGAGACAAAGAGTGCATACCTATAATCCTGGCACTTAGGTTGGACAAGTGGACAAAGACTTTGAAGCTATCCTAGCATACCCACTGAGAACCTGTCTGGAAAAGTAAATGAAAGGTGTGAAAATTTCTGATTTCTAGGCATCTCTTAGGAGAAGTACCACAAAGATGAGTACTTGTAATCTTTGTTTTTAAAATGATTTTAATCATTGTGTGTGTATGTGTGTGTGTGTGTGTGTGTTTGTGTGTGTGTGTGTGTGTGTGTGTGTGTGTACATGCAAGTGCACGCATGCACTGTTTGTACTCGAAAGCAGAGAGGGCAGAAGACCATTCCACTGCATTTTGAGTAAATGTAGTTTTGATCCACCAAATATGGGCACTGGGTGCTGTTAAAAAAAAAAGCAGCAAGTGCTCTTAACCTCTGAGCCATCTCCCCAGTCCTGAGAATCTGTATTTTAAAGAATATTAAAGATAGGATAGGGTCCCCTAACACATTAGATAGGCACAATATTTAGAACAGTTACAGAAAGGCAAATAACACCAATTATACACAGAAAAGAATATACAAATACATTGAAAGATATTATAAGTGGGTCAGGAAATGTTTTTTGCTTCCTTAAAAATATCCATTCATAAAACTGACACCTTAATATTTTTCATCTTCATAGCAATGAGCAGTGAAGTTTGCATCATGGATCTGCATGTAATTTTCTTCGCATAAATCTGTGAAATCTCTGTGAGAATTTCAGTTTCTGTGAAACTGTAGTGACTCCATTCACCTCCTCCATACTACAATGATGACTTGAAGTAGGATTGGTGAGATGGCTCAGCAGGTAAAGGTGCTTGCTATTTAAATCTGACCACCTGAATGTCTCTAAATTTCACCAAGACAGAAAAAGATGGATCCAGAGAGTTGTCCTTTGACTTCCGCAAACGTGCTGGGGCACATATATATACCAGCACTCACACAGGTACTCAGTACAGTCAGTAATAGTATACTTCATTCATCATTTAAAAGTATATTTTACATACTAACCACAGTTTCTCTTCCTTCTCATCTTTTCCCTTCCCCCACCCTATTCATATATTATTCATCTACATTTAGATGTGGTAAGGCTTTCCATGGGAATCAAGAAAGCATGACACATCAAACTGAGGCAGGAACAAGCTCCTTCGCACTTCCTCAAGGCTAAACAAGGCATCCCACTATAGGGAATAGGTTCTAAAGAGCCAGCTAATGCACTGGGACAGGTCCAGTCTTGCTGCTAGGGGCCCCAAAAAGATCAACCCAGATGCAGAGGGAATAGGGTGGTCCCAATCTGACTCCCTAGCAGTTCCTCCAGATTCCATGAGTTCCCACAAACTTTGATCCCCCTTGCTCATATATTCCCTATCCCTCTCTTGGAACCAGACTCCCAGTGCTTGGCTATAGTTCTCCGTATCTGCTTCTATTAGGTTCCAGAGGAAGGCTTTACGATGACAATTTGAGTAGTCATGAATCTGAGTATAGGTAAAGGCCAGTTCAGGCACCCTCTCCTCTATAGTTAGCAGTCTTAGCTTGGATCAAACTTGTGGATTATGGGAACTGACTGTGGCACAAGTTATCTCCCAAACCCATAATAGCCTCCCTATCAAGATATCTCTTTCAACACTTCCCCTCATCCCATCCCTAATGGCACCATCCTGATCCCTCATAGTCTCATTTTCCTGTCTCTTCCCTTGTACTCCTCTACCCTTAGTTTACCCAGGAAGTCTCATATATTTTTCTCTTTCCAGAGAGCTCCATGTTTCAAGAGGCATCTATATTGTTAATGTTCTGGCTATTACAAATAATTATGGTATGAACATATTTGAGCAAGTGTATTTTGGTCTGATTGAGCATCCTTTGGGTATATGCCCACTAGTTGTATCACTGTGTCTTCAGGTTGATTGATTCCCAATTTGTGAGAAAATGTCCATACTGATTTCCAAAGTAGCTGTACAAATTTGCCCTCCCACCAGCAGTGCAGTAGTGTTCCCCTTACTCAACATCCCCTCCAACATAGGCTGTCATAAGTATTTTTCTTTTTATCTTGTCCATTCTGACAGGTATAAGATGGTAACTCAGAGCCATTTTGATTTACAATTTCCTGATAGCTAAGGATGTTGACACTTCTTTAAGTGTACCTTGGCCATTCATGATTCTTCTGTACAAAATTCTCTTTTCACAATCTACACCATTTGTACCATGATTATTTTGTATTTTGATGTCTAGCTTCTTGAGTTCTTTATGTAGTTTGGATATCAGTCTTCTGTCAGGTGTGATATTGTTTAAGATCCTTTCCCTTCTGTAGGTGTTATTTTGTCTTACTGAGTGTGTCCTTTGCCTTATAGAAGGTTGTCAGATTCAGGAGGTCCCAACAGTATGTCTCTGTAGGTAACACCTTGCTACATTTCTGCAGATTAGTTATGCTCGCTGTCTTGAAGTCTCAAGCTGTGGTTTCAAAGACTAAATAGCATTTTCATATAGGACCTCAAAAATAATCTCCAGTTATTAAATACATGAGTATTTGAAAATCAGCTGTCTACAGGGCTGACTTTTTCCTTCTGATTTTTTAATTTCATTTATTTTTATTTTCATGCACTGGTGTTTCTCCTGCATGTATAACTGTATGAGGATGTTGGTACCCTGGAAGTGGAGTGACAGGCAATTTTGAGCTGCCATGTGGGTGCAAAGATTTGAACCCAGACTGGTGCTCTTGAAGAACAGCATGTACTCTTCACTGCTGACCATCCCTCTACCCAATTACTTTTACAGTTGTCATGTGTCTCTGTGTGTTGGCATGTGTGTAGTGCTGCACATGGGTGAAGGTCTAAGGATAGGGATAGGAATCAGTTTTGTTCATTCACTGTGTGTGTCCCTGGACCCGAAACCCTGTCATCAGTGTTGGCAGCAATCGTATTTACCCAGTGCCTTATTTAGTGTTTCTATTGGTGTGAAGAAACACTATGACCCAAAGCAACTTGTGCAGGCAAGGATTTATTTCTCATATATTCAGTGTCACTGTCCACTGAGGGAAGCCAAGGCAGGAACTCCAACTGGGAAGAACTCTTGAGGCTGGAGGTGACACAGAGGCCATGGAGGAGACATGCTTACTGATTTATCCCTCATTTCTTGTTCTTTCTGTTTTCTTCCAGAACCTAGATCAAAAAGCCCAGGAGTGGCATCAGCCACAATGGGATGGGCCCTCCCTTATCAGTAAATACTTAAGAAAATGTCCTGCATATTTTCCTACAACCTGACATTCTGTAGGCATTTTATTGACACCTCACTTTCCCCTGCTCTTATGTAACTTAACAAATGTCAAGGTGACAGAAAATTAGCCAGTGCTCCCCAGAACCATCTCGCTGCCATGACATCATATCTACAGCAAAGGGGGAAAATGTCTACTTTGACTCAAGGTCAGTATTCTGACGTAACTCATTGGATTGGGCAGGGTGGAGTGCCTCAGCTCATGGCAGTGGAAGTGTGTGGCTGTGGCAGTTCATTTCATGGCTGACCAGGAAAAACCATCTGGCCAGAACAATGTCTGGGCTGTAACATTCAAGGCCACTCGAAATTATTAACACTGCCAAGAAGGCTTGACTTCCTGCAGGTACCATAGCCTCCCAAATAGTACCATCAGATAGGAAACAAGTGTTCAAAGGCTGAGCCTATTTTCAGATTGCAGATTCAATTCATGTGTTCCATTAAGTGTAGGAGTTCATTTTTCTAATCACTTCTGGTGACAGTGGGAATTACTGTCTTTTCTACTGGAGTTTCCTCTTAAGAGAACTTTCTCCCACCAGCCTGGTCCCACAGCCGTGCCAGCCCCAAATAAGACACAAAGAGTATGTATTATATAGAAAGGTGTTGGTCTGTTATTAGCCTTTCTTATTGGCTAGCTACGTTTTAAATATTAACCCATTTCTATCAATCTAAGTATTTTCATGTGGTCTTATCCTACCGGAGAGAGGACCTGGAGTTGTACGCTGTTTGATCCTACATGTTGAAACTCCTACTACCTCTGCCTGAAAACTCCTTGTCTCCTAGTCCTGCCTTTGTTGCTTTCCTATTGGCCAACAGTGTTTTATTCATTAAGCAATGACTTTGAATACTCTGCACGACAGCTCTGCTTAACAGATGATACCCAGCTTCATCCATGCCCTCAAAAATAAAAGACACAGATTATGAACATTTTGGATGTGATTTTGCACTTGATTCAAAATCTGGCCTCAGAACAGAGTGGAGTGTTTTTATTGAGGAGAACATGGATACAGTGGCAGCAGCATCTGTCAGGTTGGTTGGTTTAATTATTGTGTTTCTGTGTATGCATGTGTTGTCACCATGTCATGTATTTGGAGGTCAGAAGAGGACCTGTAATAGTTGCTTCTTTCCATGTCTCATTGAGTTTAGGATATTAAGCTCCGGTTCTCAGTCTTTGTGCCTAGCTCCCCTACCCAATCACTCATTGTGCTCTCTCCATTCTTTTACTTTAGCAATGTCACCAGAAGCCATTGGAGGAAAGACTCTGACATCAGACCTTATTTCCTTCACTTTATTTTGTTGTGCCCCACAATGTTGTGGATTTAACCCAGGTTTACCACTTGAGCAACAGATGTACTATTGAGATTGAGCTCTCCTGCAGCTCAATACTGGGCAGTCTACTGGGCAAACCATTCCTGCATTGAAGAAGTAGACACACTTGGAATAGAACTCACATGCTGGGTAACATGCATCGCTTTATTCAGGAGCGATGTACTAGGAATGTCCTTTAATATGGAAATGCAATCTACAATATAACAAGGAGTATAGAAGAACATATCCAAAAGCAATATAGATGAAAATGTACCACATTTAGTATTTGGAGTCATCAACAGTAGAGGCTTTTACACATATCATGCAAAGCTAAGGTCCATTTTTCCATTGCAATTCCGAAGACTTTAACCTTGTGTAAGTCACTTTTCAGGCTTTCCTGAACCCATGTTGTCTATAAAAGAGCTTCAGGAGATTTTTTTTCCTAGACTGTGTCTCATTATATAGTTCAGATTGTCCTGGAACTCACTATGTATAGACCAGAATAGACTTGAACTCAAAGAGATCCACCTGCCTCTACCTCCCAAGTTCTGGCATTAAAAGTGTGAACCACAATATGACGGTTTTTTTTTTTTTTTTTTTGAGTCAATTTTTAAAATTACCTGGAGTCTTTCTTTGAGTTGACCCTACTGAGTGAACTTGGTTTGGTTTTCTGTGATAGGCTCACATAAATTGAATCTCTTTGGCTTTGGTAGTCATTCCTGAGACACCAGAGGTGTTTCCAAGGGGTCTCATTATAGGCAGCATGAGCATGCACTCAGTTCTTACTTGCATCCCCATTTCTGAGAAGCTCAATTTCAGAGAAGTAGATGCTGGCTGCAGGCCTCAGATTTCCTGTGCATCCTTTCTTGCTGGCTCATAATATTGGCAAGTTAGAGAGAGAATGGAGTAGAAGCAAAAACCAAAGATAGCCTGTGTTGCTTCTGTCCTGACACCTAGTTGCAATGAAGACAGCTAGCCCCCCCACATCCTTCAGGTTCAGAAGTCCTGGGGGTTCTTTAGTCTACCTCTATTCGGGAAAGAGGCCTCAGCACAGCTACTTGTAGCAGTTTATAAGGGACATGCTTTATGAGAGGCAGGGATACTTTTAGATTCTCCTGCATCCCCTGTCCTTTAATATGGAAATGCAATCTACACTATAACAAGGAGTATAGAAGAACATATCCAAAAGCAATATAGATGAAAATGTACAGATACAGGAACCTTCATGTTAGACTAGGAGAAGACAGTACCATGAGAGGCAGGATACTGCAGGTTAGACAAGGATGGGACAAGCTATGAGACACAGGAATCTGCAGATTGGACAAAGGGAGAACAGAATCATCAGTGCAGGAAACTGCAGTCTAGGCCAGGAGGAGACCGAACCATAAAATGTAGGAAACATCAGGTTAGATCAGGAGAGGACAAAACTGTGGATGTCCTAGCTTTCTGAACTGGAATAGAGTCCCAAGAGATTCTATGACAGACACCTCAAACTACTTAGAGGAAAACATGGGAGAACACACGATCCTTAATAAGGGCTAAAACCATGGTCTTTGTTTTCACTGAGAGCCACACATATAAAGGAAGCACATGATAATTGCTGAGCATAAATCTACGCCAGGGTAAATGCAAACGTCCTGCTTAGTTGTCAAATAAGCAGTGGTCTGTTAGATTAACCCTGGCAACTTTCAATGTACTAGGAATGTGTTCTGTCACAAGCTCACTTCCTTCTCTCCTTTTTGTCTTTTATTTGGGGGCCAGGGTAGGGTGCCCAGTCTAGTCTTGAAGTGGGGATCTCCCTGCCTCAGTCTGTCATGTAGATGGCATAACAGGTCTGCATCACCAGGCCTAGCAGCAATTATCTTCGGGCAGCTCTGAGATCTTTCCCTGAAGATGTTGCATATGGAAGTTGCCATCTTTGAGTAATACTAGCCCTCAAAGCTTCAAGGGTCTTCGGGATGATACTTCACTTGACCACTAGATGGCAATGTAGAATCAGAAATGACACAAGGGTTGTTGCCTTCTTCCTGAGTCAGGGCTTGATTTCCTTCCATGTCTGTTAAAATCAGGATTACCCACTATTTCTGAACATCACAGGTGGTTCTTGTGAGAAGGAGATGTGGGACTTCAGATCAGATATTTCTGTGTCAGTACT
The DNA here is from genome assembly GCF_943737965.1 of Phodopus roborovskii. Lineage (NCBI taxonomy): Eukaryota > Metazoa > Chordata > Mammalia > Rodentia > Cricetidae > Phodopus > Phodopus roborovskii. Next base: position 37,702 of record NW_026125727.1, read on the forward strand.
TCAGCTGAATTTTGATTTAATGCCTCAACATAACCAGATGGCTTGAATGAGACATAGGATAAAAGGAGAAAGGACAAGAGATATGGTTATAGATAATATTCAGGAATTTGTGGCTGCTCAAGAGAGTGGAAAGGCAGTAGGCAAGCCACCCCAGATTTTAGTGAGTGCAGCACAGGGCTGCCCTGATGAACACAAAGGGGTTGTCTTGCCACTCTGGCTTTGTCTTATCCATTCATTACTTATTTTTGATGTTATTTTTTCCTATTTTTGAAAGAATTTTCTTTCTTGCTACTTGTTATTCTCAGAGGGGGGGCATTCATATCTGCAGAGTGTCTGTGCACTACACACGAGTAATGTGTTCACTAATGTGAATTATATGTGACCACATACTCAGGAATTTAAGTTGCCAGCATCATTTTCCTGTAACATGTAGATTTCAGAGAGAGGGAGCTGAAATCCCTTAAGGACATTGTTACTAATTGAGATTCTCATCTCCTTTGGCACATAGTATATGTATGATTAAAGATGGAGGTTTCTGTTCAGTATGATTGCTCCCCACTTCAACCAAAAATAAACACAGAGACACTATATAAAGTGTGGCTGATGGCTAAGACTTTTTATTGGCTAGCTCTGTCTTAATTACTAACCAATAACTACTATGTATTTCGATATGGCCTTACCTTACCAGAGATTGCCAGGTACCTCCCATCTTCCAAGTCTCTCTAAATGCTTCCCTCTCTCTCCTTCCTCCTTCCTCCTACAGCTGTGCCTATACCCCCTGCCTGGCTATTGCCCAATCAGTGGTTTATTCATCAACCAAGAGAGAAACATATGTATAGAAGGACATCTACCATTGTGTGTTGGTACTTATTGGTGCCATCTCATTTGAATTTCTTTATTTTCTCCTCAGCACCATAGGAGACTTTTTCTTGTAAGAGGGCCTTAAGGCAGGGCTGCAATGTGCTGGTATGTGTGTGTGTGTGTGTGTGTGTGTGTGTGTGTGTGTGTGTGTGTGTGCGTGCAGACAGCATTTGCGAAAGAGTTAAGTAATGACTGAGCAGTTGGGCTATGTCCTGTCTGTCCTCCACAGGTATAAGCATGACAATGATACATACAAAACACCTATACACATAAAGTAAAAAATAAATTATATTCAATCCACCAGGAACAGACGCTTGGGAAACAAAATCTTAAATAATGTCAATTACCATACCATCATATGAAATATATAATACGTTTAGTAACAAAATATATTCTAGGCTTACATCTTAAAAACCATAAAATTCTGATAAAAGAAATCAGAGAGGAGCTAAGTAAACTGAACAGCTAGCTGTCATACAGGCTGGGAGATGCCACATTGTTAAAATTCCTGTCCTTCTCAACTTAAGTGCTACATCCATCAAATATCAACTTTAACACCGGTTAACTCTAATATATGTGGGAAGTAGAATCACCAATAACAGTTCAAAAAGCAAGAAAGAAGGGCCAGAGAGCCAGCTCAGCTATTAAGAACACTGTCTGCTCTTGCAGAGGACCCATGTTCTATTCCCAAAACTCACACAGAAGCTGTCTGTTACTTTAGTTCCAGGGGATCCAACACATACAACTCATACATATAAAATTTAAAAAAAAAATAAACATTTTTAAAAGAAAGAAAAAAAGCTGAATGGGAGATTCACACTGACTTTTCCTCTAAAGCTGTAGTTATGATATTTCTATTGTCTCTTCCTTTCTTCCTTCTTTCCCTCCCTCCATCCTTCCCTCTCTCACTCCCTCCTTCTCTCCCTCCCTCCCTCCTTCCAGAGCTGAGGCAAGGATCCCCCAGACTGCACCCTCACTGGAACAATTAATCATGTACATCTCTCATCCTCTGCCTCAGTTCTTCCTGTGTTTAAGCCTAAGGCTCACATTCCTATGCTAAAGATGGATGCTGCATTCCCTGATTCCTTCATCTGTTCTTCCTAGTGTAGCCATGTTGCTTTCCAAAATTTCTTTGTCTACCATTTTCATTTTAGATATTTATTATATGTATGTTTGCACATATGCATGTGTGTGAGCATGTGGAGGTCAGCCGATAACTTGCAGGAGTCCATTTTCTCCTCCAGCACAGGTTCCAAGGATCATTCTCAGGTCTTCAGAGTTGGTGGCAAGTACTTTGACTTGCTGTGACATTCACCTCTCCCATAGGCTCATACCTTAGAGTACTTGTTCCCAGTTGGCCACACTTTTGGGGAAGTTATGAAATTAATAGGGGCAAGGCTATAGAGAGAAAGTATATCATGCGGGTGGGCTTTGAGAATTTACAAACTTGTCCCATTCCAGTTTGGTGTCTCTGCTTGCTATGTGAGGGTATTGTGTGGTCTCTCAGACTCATGCTCCAGCCACTGGCTGCCATTCAGCCTCTGCCATTATGGTTCTCTCTCTCTGGAACTGTGAGCAAAAATAAGTTTTCATCTTCTCCTTGCTTTTAGTCATGGTCAGAGCAAGATCATTTGGTTCCTGGCCTACTGGGTTCCATCCCTTTGTAGTGACAGAGTCCTCCTAAGTCATCCAGTCTGCAGATCTCAACACATCACAGTCCTTACAAGCTAAGCTTAGCCATCTCTCCTCAGTGGGCTGTTTAGAGAGACAAGTAATTATGAAGAGTAGAGAAAGGAGATGTGTTCTGTGTGACACACTGTACAGAGAAACAGAGGTCCATTCACACTCAATCCCACAGTCCAGCAGTCCTGAAGTGAGGTTGATATTTAAATGGAAGGCAAGAGGCAAGGATACCTAAGCAGTCCGGGCCAAGAGTCCCACCCATCATTGACTCCTCATTAGCTCATTTTTGATCCTCTTATAAAGTGGTCTTATATGTTTTTGGAAATGTGTAAAATGTCTTTTCAGGAGGCAGTTTCTCTTCTGGTTGGTTGAGGCTTTGCCCTTTCCTTCCTCCAAGATAAGACTGTGAGGAGATTCCAATTGCTTAAAGTATTTTGTTTCAATACTCACTAGCCAAATGGAGTGACAAACATGGCTGTCTTTGGACCTTCTTGGCTCCTGCCAGGATGTTGAAAAACAAAAATGTGGCTTCTTCGGAGGGCATCAGTTTACACAACTTGGAGAGCATTTTTTGGTTTTGATCATCAAAGAATTGGTGTGTGTTTGTGTGTGTGTGTGTGTGTGTGTGATAGTGTGTAATGGTTTAGTAGGATAGAATTTCAAATATATAGCACAGTTTGTGTTGAGCTACGAGTGTGGGTGCCATAGATACATTAGAAATGTTCATTCTGGACATTTTCCTATGGATAAGAGAGGGGGAAAACACAATAAAAGAACACAGAGTTTTTCCTTGTTTGAAAGTCTCTCCTCACATGCTGTAAACATAAAGTTCCTCTTGTTCCCTCCTAGGGAAAATTCATAACAACCTTGAGTCAGCAGGGGTCAGCACTTCCTTCTTTCTCTCTTTGTTTTTTGAGACAGAGTTTCTCTTTTCTGTAACTCTCTCTGTAGACCAGGCTGACCTTGAACTCACTGAGACCTACTTGCTTCTATCTAGTGAGTGTTGGTCAGCATTTCCTTCTTTTCCATAGCTACTGGGCAGAATTTCTGTAACCGGAGTCTCCTTCCCACAAACCATAACAAACAGAACTATAAATAAATAAGATAAACAAATCAGCGAAGTCAAAGGCAAACATACAAAAAACCTCCCCACACAATACATTCCTTCCAACAATGTTCCACTTCCAATCTTCCACACCAAAAGTAATCAAGGAAACCCAACAAAACCCCACAGAGTGGGCAGAGATATTTTCACATGAAATCAAGGGCAAAATAGCTTGCCAAATCTTTCAAAACAGGGCTCATACTTGTGATCTGAGTAATAAGGAGACAGATAAGAGGGTCATGAGCTTGAGGCTACTCTACTTGACTTGTGTCAAGAAAACCAAACTAATGAATCAAATAAACCAAAACTTCTTTCCAAAGAAAGCATCAAAGGAAGTAAGGTTGCATGGGGCAAGAGAGATGTTGAGTGGTAAAGAGCTGTGGTCACTGTTCCAGAGCACCTAGGTTAGATTCCCACCACCCACATGGTCGTTAACAACCACCTGTAATCCAGTTCCAGGGGCTCTAATGCCTGCTTTTGGCCTATTCAGGCACTAAGCTTGCATATGGTTTTTGTGTGTGTGTGTGTGTGTGTGTGTGTGTGTGTGTGTGTGTGTGTGTGTATACTGGCAGAACAAAAAGAAAACCTGAGGAGAACACTCACATATACATTTTAATTACCAAAAAGTAGAAAAATGGGTGAAGTTACTGAGTTTTGTTACTGGGGGAAGTTGAGTATCCTGGTTGGTTAGATTGTCAACACAATGTAGTTATTTGGGAAAAGGAACTTGAATTGAGAAAATACCTTCATCTGGTCTGTAGGAAAGTTTGTTGGGCATTTTCTTGGTTAATGATTGATGGGGGCAGGCCCAGCCCAGAATGATTTTGGTCATCCCTAGGATGGTGGTCCTGGGTTCTATAAAAAACGAGGCTGAGAAAGCAATCATGAGTGAACCAGTAAGCAGCACCCCTCCACAGCTTCTTCTTCAGCTTCTGTCTCCATGTTCCTGCTAGACTCTATGCCCTGACTTTCCTTAGTAGTATAAGCAGAGAAATTAACCCTTTCTTTCCCAGGTTGAGTTTTCTCATGGTCTTTTATCACAGCAATAGAAATCCTAACAAAGACACTGTGACTTCCACATTGGAGTCTTTAGTCTTGTTAGTAAAGAATTTAGAAATAGACTCAGAAGGGAGCTTGAGGACATTTATGTAGTTTGAAATGAAAACAACAGGGCAGGCAAGCTGTACATCTTGGCAACTGCCTGGTGAAGGGAAATAGAGGAGGAAGAAAGAGAGCCATACTGTTTGTAAGCAGTGACATGGGAAATAAACAGCTACATGGGAATTGGTGGAAGGGAGAGGGATTTTAAGAAACAGAGTGAGAAAGCCCAATGTATACAGGAAAGTATACTGTCTTAGTTAGAGTTTCTATTGCTGTGAAGAGAAACCATGACCACAGCAATTCTTAACAAGGTGGTAACATACACTTTCAGAGGTTCATTCCAATATCACAATGACAAGGAGCATTGTGGGAAATGTGGTGGCATGAAAGGAGACATGGTACTGGGTACATCTTGGCTTTCAGGAAATGGGAAATTGACTGAGATGCACTGGGCAGTATCTTGAGCTTAGGAAGCATCAGAGCGCAAACCATCGTGACACACTTCCTCTAACAAGTCATACCCACTCCAACAAAGTCACATCTCCTAAGAGTGCTGCTCCATATGACCTTCAGACTACCTCCCATGCCAAGACAGTGGCCACCACCAGAAAGAAAAGGAGATCAAAAAAAGGAAGAAACAGGTATGTTTTTCTGAGTGCCTGCACTGAGAAAGAGTCCTGGGAAAGACAAGTCATTGCCTCACAGGGGAGGTCAGTTATCCTCTTTGTCAGTGCTGGGAGCTGAAGCCAGTTCTATGGAAGAGCAGCCAGTGCTCTTAACAAGTGTGTCACCTATTGTGGTTTAATAAGAATCAGGATAAACAAATAGGCCCGAACAGATGTTTATTCAGGGAGAAATAACTTACAAGCTAGACAGATGAACACCAGCAGGTTCCACTGGATGCTGTCCTCTCCAAGCAAGAGAACTCTCCCAGATTCCTCCCCAGACCTAGTTCCCCAGGTCACTTCCACCCCTGTCTCCACCCCCAATGGGCATGGTCAGTGCCACAGATGCTGACAAGGTGAATAGCTCACTACAGCCCACTCCCACCCCCAAAAAATAAATCTTATAGAAAGGGACAGTAGAAACCTTCCTTCTTTGGTATTATAACTCTGCTGAATTCCCTAAATCCTTTTCTATAACCTTGACTGTCTAATGGGAGAGTGGCCACAAAGGAAACTTCTCCTTGCCTCAGCTTAAGTAGCCCTCATCCTTTGTCCCAGCCCATTTTAAACATCATCTGGAGAGCTCTGTTTCTTGGCAGAGTGCCTTGGGTGAGGGTTTGGGTAGTATGGACAAATCCCATCTCTTCTAAGAGTTCTCTCCCCCATAAATTAGTGGGGGAGGCCAGTCAGGATATAGAGCTGGAAGTAACCTGAATGGTCTTCTGCAACTCTCTAGTTAAACCAAACTGTTTTCTTAGACTATTACTATTTTGATGATGAAAACTGTGTGGCTGCTGAGCCAATTCTACCTGAGATAAAGCGACCATTTTTGTCAGTAAGGTTTGAATGAACCCTTATATGACCCACAAAGCACGGTGCCTTTCTTTGATGAATGACACTTTGAATTTGCTTAAACAGTAATTTAACCTGATTATTATTAGTTCCAATGTATGGAACCATCTCTATAACTTGAAAAGCTCTGAAAACATAATGACTATCACTATATGAGTTAAATGAATCATTCATTCGAAGCTGAAAAACTATTACAACAGTTCGTAATTCAACTATCTGAGCTGAAGCTGAATCTGTCCATACTACATATTTTTTCCCATCAATGAATAACATAAGCTGCTTTTCCATCAGAAGAACCATCAGTACATACTAACATAGCACTTTGAACAGGGTTACCCCTTACAATTGTAGGGAATACAAAAGGATGCATTAATGCATATTGCAGCAGTCTATGAACTGGAAACTGATTATCAATTTTTACCAAAAACTGAGTAAAAGCAATTGTGCATGAATCACTGTTTTGAAATAACCAATCAACTTGCTTTTTGGTATAGAGAACATGGATTACATTTGGTTCCTTGCCAAAATATATCCTAGACTCCATATGGCATTTTTGTACCACATAAGCTACTGCTTCACAATAAGGATTTAACACTTTGGCTGGGGAAACAGGTAAATGCAACCATAACAATGATCCCTCTTGCCATAAGACAGAAGTCAGACTATGCTGTGTGGGAAACACATAAGTATCCCATGGTTTTGCATAGTCAATATAGCATATCTGTTGATGCTGGATTGAATTCTCTGATTGTAAGAGAACTTGTCTACTCTCTTCAGTTAGCTGTCTAGGTGAATTGGGATCACTATCTCCTTTCAGGATATGGCTTAAAGGTTTCAAATCACCAATAGGTGCTTTTAAAAAAAGGACGTAACCATTTCAAAATTTTCTAACAACTTCTGAAAATCATTCAATGATCATAAGCTATCTTTTCTAATTTGTAATTTTTTGAGGCCTAATTTCTTTAGGATGTAACATAAGTCCCAAATACTTTTGAAAACTTTCTACTATGACTTGTAAAGCTTTCATTAGCTGACATGGTCTCATTTGCATTTTCACTGACACCTTTCTAGGTTGGGGGCCAAACAGGCTACAATTCCCTGAGGCTTTTTCTCAATAGCTGACATGGTCTCATTTGCATTTTCACTGACACCTTTCTAGGTGGAGGGCCAAACATGGCCTGCAGTTTCCTGAGGCCTCCTTTCAATAGCTTATCTCAAATCTTATATTAACCTCCATTCTTTCAATTTCTTTTTTAACCACCAAAATTTAGGAAGATTTTTGTATTCTCTCCTCTTCTAAACTCTTTTGAGCCATCCATACAGATTTCTCTGGCTCCCAGCCCACTCTGGCTTTGACCATTCCCTACTGTTTCATTCTGCAAGACTGAAAGTCATTGGAGATGCAGATCTCCAACCCTCATGTCTCTCTCTTGCAATTCAAGTAGTACCTATTGTTGGGATTCACACATTCACAACTTCACAACCACACTTCAGACACTCACATGTGTGGCCACACCTTACATTTTTCAGCTCTCCTTTTCTTTAGACCAAGATTAGTTTGTTGAAGTAGAACATCTTGTAATGCAGCTGTTGTAACTAAACCTTGAATTATGAACATCCAAAATCTGAACAAATCCCAATATATGTCACTTTTTTACTCTTTTCCCCACTTTTTTTCTTTTCCTCTTTTTTTTAAAAATGTTTTTTTGAGTCCTTAAAACACTTTTTGACAGGCTGAATTAGTTATTCCATACTCTTGATTGGGTGTTGGACATGGCAGCAGCTCCTAAAGCAGCAGACATCTAGGTCTCCTCCTGCCTTTGCTCTTTAGGCCTAGGCTGGCCTGCTGCAGCTCATCTGTGACTGCAGCTATTTGAAAAGCAAGAAATCACTATTGTAGCAACTCTGAGTTCCTGCTGACCTAGTGCTTAAGCCTGGTGCACCTTAGCTCCCCCAAGCCCTGCTGCAGCTCTGAAAGAGCTATGGTGGCAGCTTTTGGGAGGATGCCTCTCATTGGGCCTCACTCCAGGATCCTTAGGAAAGTCCCTGTCTTTCCCTGAAGATAAGGTCTTACTCTGATCTGCACAGGCACTTATTGGCTTCTAGGATAGCATCTTATGCTCATCCTCCTCACTTTTACTAGCCTGTTGAATGGATTTTAAATAGCCTTCGAAAGTTTCTGTCTTACTGCAGTTTCCTGTTCCTCTAGAATTTCCTTTAATTGAAATTGTAATTCAAACTTTCTCTTTTTTCTATTTTTCCATTTATTTTTTTTTCTATTTTCTTTTTTCTATTTATTTACTTATTACCCCAATAAGTCCCTGCAGGCACAAGGGATAACCCCTTACACTTACACAGCTTTTCAGTGAGGACCTCCAATTGCTGTAGAAACCCAAGAAACTGCGGACGGTGTTGAGGTTAATAACACTGTAATCTCTTGATATTAAAGCTTATCTTGCATTAATTCCAGAGGGTAATAATCTAATCACATTCTTAACTGATTTGAGTCACTCATGTGGCCCGAATTCATCCCTACACCCTAGGAGTAGCTTGATAAAGTGGCAGCCAGGCCCCATCAAGTCTTATTGCTTAATTAAAAACAAACTCCCAAGTAATTATTTATTTATTTTTATATATATTTATATATTTTTACTTTGCCATAAAATAAGACTCTCTGATGTGCACAGTCTATGTATAAAAGATAATAGCAGTAACAAATGGATGTAGAGGAGAGTCTATTTCTGAAGAGAAAGGGCACCGGTGGGGTGCATATGAGGGGCAAGTAAGGGTAATATGTGAATATAATCAGATGGCATGAAGTACATTCATGAAAACATTGTAATGGGTCCCACTCTCTTAACCTACTTTGTCCCGGAGTAGTTCATAAAGCCCTCACCTTCTGCAGCATCCTGTCTTACCCACAAAGAAAGGTCATGCAGGATGCTGAAGCCCACAAAACTTTCCCTTGTGTTTTTCCAAGAAGATTTGTGAAAGGCTTCTATATCATTCAAATTCTTTCTAGGCCCTGGCAATGTTTCTATTTTTCATGTTAGCCACAAGGTTTCCTCAATGATTAACACCACTGATTATTATCTATTTGGACCGTTTTTCCATTTTTTCTATTGTCTTGTCTGTTTTTTTCCTTATCATTGTGAAAATTTAAAAAGTACACCTGGATAAGAATTATTGATATATATATATATGTAAAATATAGATATAATACCCGTCTGGTTCTGTGAAGTCTTTAATTTAGTACAGTAAGAGTCTTGTCTGGGTCTTGCTTTAATTAGTATTTGTTAAAAAGATTTATTTGTTTTATGTGTGTGAGAGAGTTTTGCTTGTATATGTGCACCATATGCGTACCTGGTGTATGCAAAAGCCAGAAAAGTGTATTGGGACCCCTGGATTTGGAGTCAGGGATGGTAGTGATCTGCCTGTGGGTGCTGGGAACAGACCCCAAGTCCTCTGCAAGAGCTACAAGTGCTGTTAAGGCTGAGCCACTCTGTAGCCTCTTGCTTTAATTTATTAAGAGGCAAGAGACTAATTAAGTAATCCAGGCTGACTGACCCCATGATCCTCCTGCCACAGTCTTCCAAGTAGATTGGGTTATGTCCCAGTGTCACTTAGCCTAGCAAAGAAGTTCTTGTTATTTACTAGTTATTATTTCTACTTGTTACTTGGCTCATCATTTAGCCCAGGCTGGCCTTGAGATCATGGTCATCCTGCTTCACACTCCTGAATTCTGTGGTTAAAGATGTGTGTTACCATACCTAGATAACAAGATGAACAAAAATTCTTAGTTTTAATGTTTGGTCCTGTGTTTTTTAAGTCAAACTAAAAATACAAAGACCAGTGGCTACAATTTCCACATTGTTTTATTCCCTGAATAGTCCTTAAAAAATGTCACATAATGGGCAGGAGAGATGGCTCAGAGGTTAATAGCACTGGCACTGGCAGCTTTTGCAGAGAACCAGGGATAAATTCACAGCATCCACATCATAGTGGGTTACAACATCATTAACTCTAATTACAGGGAATCTGACACTCTGTTCTGGCCTCATCAAGCACCAGAATAGATACTGTTAGCACCCAGACACACCATGTTCCCTGGGGGACCTGACAGAATGCATCACCCTGTGCACATGACAAGCAGTATCCTGGCTCTGGACACAGCTACAAAAGGTCCCTTTAAGAGAGAAGTTCCACTTACTTCCTCTCTTTCCTGCTGTCCCTCTGAAGAGGCAGACAGGTCTCTGTGTGTTTCTCTTTCTCTCTCTCTGCTTTCTCCTTCTTTCTTGTCTCCCCTCTCTGCCTTCCCTTCCCACAGTAAACTTCCCACTTACATTCTGCCCGCATGGCTTTTACATCTCACCTGCTATGGGATCTCCTAAGGTCCCCCCTCATGCCACATATTAACATGTCTCAGGTCCCCCAAGGATGGTCAATGCCCCCCTCAGGTCGGCAGGAAGCAGTCTTGAATACTCTATGCCCTTATTCCCCTAACCTGCCATGCCTGACTGCTCCCATTTCAATACATAAAGCAGGGGGGAATGTTAGCATCCAGGCACAGCTTGGCCCTGCCCCTTGGATACCAGGCACAGTGCATCTCCCTTCCACCCATGGGAAGCAGTATACTGGCTCTATGCATGCACAGGAGCTCCCTAAAAGAGACTGGCTCTGCCTATTCCCTCTCTCTTACCTGCTGTTTCTCTGAAGAAGCAGACAAGTCTTTGCTACCCCACCCTTTAACTCTCACATCTCTTCCTTCCCCTTCCTCACTCTCTTCCCTTCTCCCAATAAACTTCCTACATAAGTTCTGCCTTTTGTCCTATGTGTATCTCACACACCATGGGATCTGCTAAGGTTCCCCTCCCACTGCATATCACAACACATACATACAACTGAATGAAAAATTAAATAAAAGGAGGACATAGCTATTAGCGTATGGAGAAGCATTTTATTGTAGATATAATGGAGAAATCAGGCAGAGGATAGGCTCCAGGTTGCACACACTGGCAGACTAAACCACACCACAATAGGAGAGAGGGAGAGAGAGCAAGTGAGGAGCTGTCAACCAAGGCTTCCCAGGCCAATAGACCAAGAGACTGGCACAGCCAAAATGGTTGAGTTATATAAGGACCAAGCTGCAGGAAGGGAAGCAGAAGTCCAGCCCCTGGGAGGGTGAGGTTTAGGGTGGAGTGGGGTGAGAAGTGCTGGCTTTGTGACCTAATATTCTAGGCTTTTGTGATGATAAGGGGTGATGTAATCTCTTTTATAACTACTTCCTGCTGAAATTGGGGCATTGATGTCAGGGCCCAGGAAGGCTGGAATAATGGTCAATGGATGGGAAAACAGTAGAGGGTAGGCTGTTTGGCTTCCTGTGTGGGTCCTGCAGGACTACCTGAGGCTAAGGAAGTGCATGCTGTCTTGGAGCAGTCAGTGTTGCAGAGCTTTAGGATAGTCAGAAATCCAGTGAGATGCACCTAGGGCTGGCACATTTGGAGCAGTTTGCTGTCTTCAGTTGTTTGGAAATCTGTCGGGATAGATACACAATTATCTTGAGTGTACATTTCAAACGTCCAGGTCTGGTAGCTGAGGGCAGGAAGTCTCAAGATCAGGAGGAAATAAAAACAAACCTCCAAAAAAAATCCCACATAATATAACTTCTCCTACTCAAGTCACATTTTCCCAGTTTAAGAACTGGAGATGAGGCTCCTGGAAATTTTTTCTTTCCAGTGATGAACTAAAGTCATAGAAGACAAGTGGCATATCTTTACAAGACTAGACCCTGTCACACAGGAAGGGGGGTGGCTTATGTGGGAGTACCTAAGGATAACTTGTTCTTAGCACTACAATGAAAAGAATTGTCTTCTCTCTTGTTTCAATTCTGAGTATCTCATGTCTTACCCCCTGGGATTTCAGTTTCTCTACCAGGGCTGAGGCCACATACATGCCTTCCTAGATGTTTGTTTGTTCCCATTCTCATTAGCACAGCAGAAATAAGAGCCAATTAGCCTAAATCAGCTCTCTAAGTAGTGGAATCAAAAAATTCTGAAGTCATTTCAAAAATAGGCTGAGCCTGGCTAAGGAAGATGGAGAGTCATTCATTATTTTTTTAAGATAAGAGACTGATGCAATCATTCAAGGAAGTCATGGAGTGCTGGCTGCTTTGGACACGCGTGAAGTGGCAGTACAAAGTCTCTGGGTGTGGCCATCAGCCTTGATAGCTGATCTAATGTGGCCACTTGGCATCTTTAAAATTTATTTTTCTTATCCATTTATTAATTGACCTAAAACTCCCATGCTAATGTGTGACTAGTGGGCTTTGGGGAAAGCAATGGCAGCAGCACTAGAAACTTGGCTTCAAATCCCTGTTTCCATCTTGTGTGCTGAATGCAAGTCCCTGAGATTCCTATGCAAACTTGGATGTTGGTAACTGTTAAGTTTCAAAGGTGTCCCTGGAAAGTACTCAGTTCCAGCCCCTTTCCTACAAACTTAAGTCCAACAACCATCTCTGTGTTTGCTTACCTGAGGGCATCCTCTTGGACACCAGATTATTCCTGTCCAATTGTGCGGACACAGAGCCAGCAACTTCTAGGTCAACCACCAGTTGACAGTAGTGGATATACTGCCTCTTCCCTTCTCGTGAGATATTGTGCGATATTTGTACAGTGTTTGAAAGATGTAGGTGTGACTGGTGTAATAAAATGCTGGACATCCAGTAGTTAGGCAGTAGGTATATTCAGGACTCCCAGAGACCGTCAGGACTCTAAGAAGAAGAAACACAGAGTGGCCTGCTCGATACACAGAGGACACAGAAGAGCAATATGGAAGAGAGATAACACCATGTAACAGAACATACATTACTATAAATATGATAATAGAACATAGATGGATGTAAATGTGTTAATTTATGAACTAAGAGCTCCTGAACTGAGCCTAAGCTATAGGCCAAGCTTCCATAATTAATAAGAAGTCTCTGTGTCATTATTTGGGAGCTGGCTGGGGCCATGCTTTCATAATTAATAAGAAGACTCTGTGTCATTATTTGGGAGCTGACTCGGGGAACAGAATGGTCACTTGGAGTGATCAGTGCTGTGGGTATATCATGCAACTTCCCAGACTACTTCCTGGGAATCCAGTTTCTGTGGCCTGCAGTAACCAGCTTGACATGATCCCTTTCCTGTCTCTCCTCCCCTCATTCAATTGATATGATAACACAGTATCACCAAAGCAACTTAAAGAGGAAAGGGTTTGTGTGTCACATTCGGGGAGGGGTGTCAGGGCAGGAACTCTAGCAGGGGCTTGAAAAAGAAACAATGGAAGAATGCTGCTTGCTCTATCACTTACAGGCTCACCCTTCCTTAGCTAGCTTCCCCATACAATTCAGGGTCACCTACTTATGGATGGTGTTGCCCACAGTAATCTGGGACCTCCTGCCTTACTTAGTAGTCAAGGCAATTCCCTACAGATATGACCAGGCCAAAGTGATCTAGGCAATTTCTCAATTGGAGCTTTCTTTCAGATGCCTCAAGTGTGTGTCAAATTGACAATTAAAACTAACTAGGATCATTCCTGATGGTGTTGTCTGGAAATATTGAAAAGGGGAAACCCGACTCTGCCCATACACCACCTACCCTGCCTTTCCCTCACCCTTTGTCCTGCTGGGCCTACTGCTTTGGGTGAGCATTTGGCCAGAGTGCAAGTCCAACAGCCCCTCCTCCTCCGTGGAACTTTCTGAGCACACTGGGCCTACCTATCCATGTGGGGCTACCTTGAGGTTGCACTGGCATGATCTTTGGACCCTAAGGCCTGCCCTCGGCTGGAGGTGAGTCTGGAACTAGTTCAGGCCAAATCCCCAACCCCCACATCCTTCCCTGGGAACTCACTGGGTTAGCTCTGCATCTCACCCCCCATATACCTGGCCCTGGATAGTAAAGTCCTGGTACTCTGCTCTATACACCCACCCAGATCCTGCCTTCCCTTCACCCTTTGTCCTGCTGGGCCCACTGTTTCAGGTGAGTATTGGGCCAGAGTGTGGGTTCAGCAACCCCTCCAACTCCGGAGAACTTCCTGTGTCTGCTTTGAGCACAGTGGACCCACCTATCCATGCCGGGTCACCATGAAGACCCATCCACCTGATCTTTGGACCCCAAGGCCTGCCCTCTGCTGGAAGAGAGACCTTCAAGATAGCTTGGATCTTCCAGAGTTGCAGACATCAATCTCCTGACCCCTATACACCCACCGAGAGAGCAGGGGAAAGATAGATGAAGACAGACAGACAGACAGACAGACAGACAGACAGATAGATAGACTCCTCATGCATTCACTGGAAGAAGTGATGGGAATATGGCAATACAAGAAAACACCCAACAATAGAAAGACCAGTATGACACCACCAGAATGTAGGTACTTCACACAAACTAGACCAGAGCACACCAAAGCAGAAGAAGCAGAAAAGAATGACTTAAAAAATAACTTCATAAAAATGATAAAGTCCCTCAAAGATGGTACGAGAAAAGCCCTTAAAGAAATGGAATAAAAAACAAACAAAAAAAATTGGAAAAAATAGAGGAAAAGACCAAGCAAAAATGCCAGAAATGAACAAATCTCTTAAGAAAGTAAAGAAAACCAAGAAAAAACAAACAGATGAAGGAAACAATTCAAACAGTTCAAGACTTGAAAACTGAAATAAGACAATAAAGAAAACACAAACGTAGGGAATGCTGGAAATAGAAGAACTGGGTAAATGACCAGGGGGTACAGATGCAAGCATAACCAACAGAGATCCAAGAGGGAATCCTGGAGCTGAAGATAAACTAGAGGAAATAGATTCATTGACCAAGGAAAATCTTAAATCCAGCAAATCCTTACAACAAATCATCCTGGAATTGTGTGACACCATGAAATGGCCAAACCTAAGAATCATAGGCATAGAAGAAGGTGAAGAAGCCCAGCTCAAAAGTGCAGAAAACATATTCAACAAAATCATTGAAGAAAACTTTCCCAATCTGAAGAAGGACATGAAAGTACAAGAAGCATCCTATACACCAAATAGATGGGACAAAAAAAAAAAAAAAAACTAAAAGTAACAAACAAACAAAAACAGGTTCCCTCCTAACATAATAATTAAAAGACCTAACATATAGAATGAAAAAATGATGTTATGTGCAGCGAAGGACAAAGCCCAGAAGGCCAGGTAACATATAAAGGCAGACTTATCAAAATTTCACCTAACTTCTCCATGGAAACTCTCAAGGCCAGAATGACTTGGATAGATGTTCTCCAAATACTAAGAGACCATGGAAGCCAGCCCAGACTACTATACCCAGCAAAACTCTCAATCACTGTAGACAGAGAAACAACATATTCAATGACAAAGCCAGATTTTCACAATATATATCCATAAATCCAGCACTACAGAAAATTCTGGAAAAAAAAACTCCAACCCAAGGAAGTCAACTACATTCACAAAGACATAGGCAATAGATAACCCCACTTTACTAGAACTCAAAAGAAAAAGCAGGGCAAATATACTGACAGTACCACCGACAACAACAAATCTAAAACAAACAAGAATTAACAACCAATGGTCCTTACTTTCCATCAACATTACTGGACTTAATTTGCCTATAAAAAGGACAGGTTAACAGAATGGATATGAAGACAGAATCCATCCTTCTGTTGCATACAAAAAACACATCTAAGCTTCAAAGACAGAAATTACCTCAGGGTAAAGTGTTGGGAAAAGATCTTCCAATCAAATGGACCCAAGAACTAAGCAGGTGTAGTTATCCTAATATCTAACAAGTTACACTTCAAACCAAAATCAATAAAAAGAGATGAAGAATGTCATTTCACATTCATCACAAGAGAAATTCATCAGTACAAAGTCTCAATTCTGAACATCTATGCCCCAAATACGAAGGCACCCAAATTATTAAAAAAAAAAAAAAATGATACTAAAACCCAAAGCTCACAAAATACCTCACACACTCATATTGGAAGACTTCAATACCCCACTCTCACCACTAGACAGGACCACCAGACAGAAACTTAAAAAAGAAACAAAAGAACTAACAGAAGTGCTGTCCCAGTTGGGTTTAACAGACATCTATAGAACATTCCATCCAATCACAAAAGAATATATCTTCTTCTCAGCTCTCTAAAATCAAGCACATATTAGGCAACATAACAAACCTCAACAGAAAAAAAAAAATTGGGATAGCCCCCTGTATCTTATCAGACCACCATGCTTTAAATGGGATTTAACAACAACAAAAATTACAGAAAACCTACAAACTCATGGAAACTGAATAATGCAGAATTGTACCATTCCTGGGTCAAAGAAGAAGTAAAGAAAGAAATTAAAGAATTCCTAGAATTCAACGAGAATGAAGACACGACATACTGGAACTTATGGGACACTTTGAAAGCAGTGCTATGAGGGAAGTTCATTGCACTAAGTGCCCATATGAAGAAAATGGAGGATAGTCACATTAGAGAATTAACAGCACAACTGAAAGCCCTAGAACAAAAAGGAGCAAACTTATCCTGGAGGAGTAGATGCCAGGAAGTAATCAATTTGAGGGTTGAAATCAATAAAGTAGAAACTAGGAAAACAATACAAAGAGTCCACGTAACGAAGAGGTGGTTTTTCAAGAATATCAACAAGATAGAAAACCCTCTATCCAAACTAACCAAAAAGCAGAGAGAGAACATGCAAATCAACAAAATCAGAAATGAGAGGGGGAGATAAACCAGACACTGAGGAAGTCCAGACAACTTTTAGGTCATACTTTGAAAACCTGTATTCCACAAAATATGAAAATTCAAAGGAAATGGACAAATGTATGGATAGCTATCATTTACCAAACTGAAATCAAGAACAGATAAGAACGATAAATGGACCTATAACCCATAATGAAATAAAAGCAGTTGTCAAAAGCCTCCCAACCAAACAAAAACAAAACAAAACAAAAGAAAACAAAAGACCAGGGCCAGATGGCTTCACTGCATAATAGAAACAGAAGGTTAATTACCAAAGTTTTTTTATGAGGCTTCAATTACTTTGGTACCCAGCCACACAAAAACACAAGTAAGAAAAAGAAATACAGACCAATATCACTCATGAACATTGTATCAAAAATACTCATTATCAAATACTGACATATCAAATCTAAGGACACATCAGAGGAATCATCTTCCGTGACCAAGTGGGCTTTATCCCAGGGATGCAGGAATGGTTCAACATACAAAATCTACCAATGTGATTCACTATATAAACAAACAGAAAACGAAAAACCACATGGTCATCTCATTAGATGCTGAAAAAGCATTTGAAAAAATCCAACACCCTTTCATGACAAAGGTCTTGGAGTGATCAGGGATAACAGGAACATACCTAAACTTAATAAAAGCAACATACAGCCAACCAGCAATCAACATCAAAAGGAATGGAGAGAAGCTTAAGGAGATTCTTCTAAAATCAGTAAAAAGATAAGGCTTTCCACTCTCTCCATATCTCTTCAATATTGTACTTGAAGTTCTAGCTAAAACAATAAGACAACAAAAGGAGATCAAGGGGATACAAATTGCAGATGACATGATAGTTTATACAAGTAACCTGAAAAACTCTACAGCTACTTCTGTAGCTGATAAACACGTTCAGCAAATTAGCAGGATACAAGATTAACTCAAAAAAATCAATAGACCTACTATATACAGACAATAAACTGCCTGAGAAAGAAATCAGAGAAACATCACCCTTTACAATAGTCACAAAAAACACAAAGTATCTTGGGTAACACCAAACAAGTGAAAGCCTATATGGCTAGAACTTTGTGTCTTTAAAGACAGAAATTGAAGAAGGTACCAGAAAATGGAAAGATCTCCCATCCTCTTGGATAGGAAGGTTCAATATAGTCAAAATGGCAATCTTTCCAAAAGCAATTTACAGATTCAATGCAATCCCTATCCACATCCCAGCACAATGCCTTACTGACAGTGAAAGGATAATACTCAAGTTTATATAGAAAAACAAAAGACCCAAGATAGCCAAACCCACCCTGTACAGTAAAAGAAATTCTGGAGATATCACCATCCCAGACTTCAAGCTCTACTATAGCACTATAATCCTGAAAACAACTTGAAATTGGCACAAAAATAGACAGGTAGACTAATGGAATTGAATTGAAAATCCTGATATTAACCTATGAACACCTGATTTTTGCCAAAACAGCTAAAAGTATACAATGGAAGGAGAAAAGTATCTTCAACAAATGGTGCTGTCACAACTGGATGATGGTGTGTAGAAGACAGCAGATAGACCCATGTCTATTGCCATGCACAAAACTTGAGTCTAAATGCATAAAAGACCTGAACATGAATCCAGCCACACTGAACCTCTTAGAAGAGAAAGTGGGAGGTACCCTTGAACAAATTGGTAATGCAGAACACTTCTCCTGAACACACCTCCAGTAGCACAGACACTGATATTGATAATTGATAAATGGGACCTTTTCAAACTGAGATGCTTCTGTAAGGTAAAGGACACAGTGGACAAGACCAAACGGAAGCCCACAGACTGGGAAAAGATCTTCACCAACCCTTCATGTGGCAGAGGGCTGATCTCCAAATTATACAAAGAACTCAAGAAACTAGTCAACAAAACACCAAATAACCCTATTAAAAGATGGGGTACAGAACTGAAGAAAGAATTCTCAATAGAGGAAATCAAAAAGGCAAAAAGACACTTAAGAAAGTGTTCAACATGCTTAGCTATCAGGGACATGCAAATCAAAACAACTTTGAGATACCATCTTATTCCTGCCAGAATGGCTAAAATGACAAACACCAATGACAACTCATGATGGAGAGGATGTGGAGAAAAGGGAACACTCCTCCACTGTTGGTGGGATTGCAAACTCGTACAGCCATTTTGGAGATCAGTATGGTGGTTCCTTAGGAAAATGGGAATTAGTTTACCACAGGACCCAGCAATCCCTATCTTAGGCATATACCCAAATGATGCACATGCATGCAACAAAGACTTGTATTCAACTATATTCATAGCAGCATTATTTGTAATAGTAAGAACCTGGAAGCAACCTAGATGCCCCTCAAATGAAGAATGGATAAAGAAGATGTGGCACATCTACACAATAGAATACTACTCTGCAGAAAAACATAATGAAATCTTGAATTACCCAGGCAAGTGGATGGCACTTGACGAAACAATCCTGAATGAGGTAACACAGACACAAAAAGAGGAACATGGTATGTACTTGCTCTTTTATGGATTTTAGACATAGAGCAAAGGGTCACCAGCCTATAATTCACACCACCAGAGGAACTAGGATACAAGGTGTATTCTAAGAGATTCATATACTGTCCCTCACAGGAGGGGGAAGAGACAAGTCCCTCAGAGTACATGGGAAGTGTGGGGGGCAGTGAATGAAGAGAGAAGTAGAAGAAAATGAGGGGGAGGAAAGGAAAACAAGTGTGACCAGGAAGATTGAGCCCGGTTAGGAATAGAAGACAGGAGAGAGAAAGAGAGACAGACAGACAGACAGACAGACAGAGAGAGAGAGAGGGAGGGAGAGAGAGAGAGAGAACTTAAAAGAGGGAGCCAATATTGGTTTGAAGATAAAATTTAACATAAAGAAATGTCTAGAGAACTACAAGACTGCCACCAACTAACAATTTGAGCTTCTGTGGAAAGGCTACCATAAATGCCCTTCCTGGATAGTGAGATCAACAACTAACTTCTCCATGGAGCCCTCATCAAATGCCAGTTGGAAACAGGAGCAAACACCCACACATAAACACTGAGTAGAACTAGAACCCAGATGCAGATGAAGAGGACAACACCAGGAGACAGAAACACATAGAGACAGCTTACCTGAACAAGGAGGAGCTAAGGGCCATCAGACTGATAGCTGGGAAGCCAGCATGGAACTGACTCAGGCCCCCCTGAACATGGGTCTCAGCCAAAAGGACTGAGCAGTCTAAGGAACCTCAGACAATGGAGCCAGGATGTATCCCTTGTGCACAAATGGACCTTGCTGACACATCCCCCATGTAGGGATACCTGCCTTAAGCTAGAGATAGGAGAGAAGCCCGAGTCCATATTTCACATGACCTGTCAGATCTACATGACCCCAACTGGATGGCATTCCCCTACATAAGGAATTGGGGTGGTGGATGGGAGGGGTGGTTAGGGTAAATGTGAGAGGGCAGAGAGTAAAGGGGGGGGGGAGGGATATGAAACTGGGGTCAACATGTAAAATAATAAATTAAAAAAAATGCTTTGACTCCAAAATTTAAGTTCAAGGACAAGTTACTTGGGACAAGGATTTCTATTTTTCTTTCCACAGAAAATAAAAAGCTGTGGATTCCTTCTAGACTAATGTGGTTTGATCAAGCCAGACCGCCTGAAACAGAGTACGAGGTGATCCTACATTAAAAACAGCTGGACAAAGCACCTTGCAGAATACAGCCAGGATTTCTGCATCTTCTTCGAATCCCCCATGACATCGACCCTTACTAGCAGGAAGTAGTTTGTAAAGAATGACGCAGAAATTCCCAAATATTGTCTATAAATATTTGTTTCATTTAAATGGACTTGGTTATATAAAATAAATAAGAAAAAAAAGAAGAAGTATTGTTGTCCTGACTTTACTGAGTCAGGACAACACCCAAGTGCAAAGCCTCAACCAGGGCAGCACATCCCTCCTCCTGTTCAGAAAGTTAAGGAGACTGAAGAATGGATCACCCAATGCAAGTACAAAAAACAAACTCAAAATTGACCTGTGCTTTAAAAACAACAGTACAGGCATTCATCATGTGAGTGAAAAGGATAGAAACAGCCATAATTCTAAGAAAATGTGAATGGAAAATTTATGAATCTGCCTTTCCCTGTCTAACACTTTCCTATTATTTTATACTATGTATTTATGTTTTGCTTTGATTTTTAAGACAGGCTCTGTCTGTGTATCCCAGCCTTGTCTTTAATTCATGATCTCCCTGCTTCAGTCCTTCTAGAACTGGAATCACAGGTGTTCATGGTCAGGAGCAGTCTTTGTGGGGCTGCAATCTGAGCCAGCCAAGCTGCCCCAAGTCCATACCTGAGTGAGGGAGTGTGGACAAGGGAAAGGCTACCTAGAGACAATAAAGAAAAGACAGAGAGACAGAATAAAGGTCAAGATGACAGATCAGGCAATACTGAAATGCCAAAAGTTTATTTTTCACCACTCTTATATACCTTAACCAAAAACGGGAACACAGTATCATGTATATGGAACAAACAAACTTTTCTTCCTCCCTTATTATAAGGGTCCAGTAACACACCTTTGCTCCAAACTTCTTGTTCCCTAGCCTTGAGGTCAGGAGTAGCCACACCTCAGATTCAGATCTGTTGTTATTTAGACTAAGACAGACAAACTTCCTACTTTAGCCACACCTTTGACCTTTAGGTGGTAAGACTTCCTGAGACAGCTTTGAACTCTCTGTTCTAGTGCCAAGATGGGCACAAGTGCACCCCACAGTGCACCCCATGTCCAGCCAAACTCCATTTTATTCATTGTCAGCTATGTTCTCACTTGGAATTTCTCTCCCTCACAATTTCTCTCTCTCTCACTCTCTGTTTTTTTTTTTTTTTTTTTTTTTTTTTGTTCGAGACAGGGTGTGTCTGTGTAGCCCTGGCTGTCCTTGTACTGAGACAGCCACTTGCCTCTGCCTTCCAAGCTCTGGTATACTTCCTGCCTGTCAAGCAGTTGATTTACAAGTACACGTAGATTCATACACACATATGTGTTTGTACAATTTATTTTAGTCTCATTAACCTTTCTAAGCCATGAGGAATATAGTTATTTCTTTTTATGAGCATCATAATAATGACTTTGTGTCATGCCAAAAGGACATGGCAGGGGTTTATATCGTCACATCCTAAGCTTAATCTTCAGTGTTCTCTCTCCCCTCTAATAGTATTCCAGTGCTTGCTTCCTCTTCCTGGAATATCTCTTTTCTGCTCAAGTACCAAAGCCTTAGTTATGTGAAACTGCGCCTAGGAAGCTTCTTATATGATGAAGGGTGAACAGCCAGGCCAAGGAGTGTAGCAGTAGTTATTCATGCAGGCAGTGGCCAAGACAAACTAAAGGCCTTGGATGCACCTCTTCTAGTTCTGAGCATCACTAGCTTCCCTTGGGAGAAAACACACTCATCCTGATATCTATTCTGGTCTAGAGACTGAGATTCACACTCTGTGTCTCGATTGCTTTTGTGTACTCTGAGTCAATTCCCTGGAAGTTGTGTTGTGACTCTGTTGTGACAGGAATCCCTGATTCAGCTTCCATTTTCCGACCCTCTTTTCTTTTATCTGTTCCAATTTCGTGTCTCTCATCTAGGCTTCCTATGAAGCCTTCCTGATGTCTCCTATGAAGTCTACTTCAGGCCTCACTCACTCCTTCCCTTTCTTTGTTGTGTTCAGCAGCTTTTAGCCACCAGGGGTCTTTGTTGTTTAAATTTCTGCTGTAAAAAACCCTTGTGCCCAGGAAACAACATAGGCACTGTGCACACACAGACTTGCCCCAGGGAAATCGATGTGCAGCCATCACAATCCACTTTGGAGCCTTCTGTGATGTCATGGAGCAGCTTTGTCCTCTGGAGCTGGTGTGGGGAGGCCACGATGCTACAGAGTGCTGGTGATAGTGACAAAGCAGAGGAAGATCCTGTGTCCTCAGAAGAGTCCACAGGGTTCAAGTCCATCCACTCTCTGCTAGAGGAGGAGGAAGAAGAGGAGGAGCCACCCCAGATCCTTCTGTATCACGAACCACGATCATTTGAAGTAGGAATGCTGGTCTGGCTTAAATACCAAATATACCCATTCTGGCCAGTCGTGGTGAAGAGGAGAGACAAGAAAGCCAGTGTTCTCTTCATTGAGGGCAACATGAACCCCAAGGGCAGAGGGGGATAGCCAGCCAGGACAGTGGCGGCCATTTAGGAAGGTGCTGCCAGACAGCTCCAGGGCCGCACAGGACAGAGCCAACCAGAAGCTAGTGGAGTACATTGTGAAGGCCAAGGGTGCAGAGAGCCACCTGCGGGCTATCCTGCATAGCCAGCCGCAAGCCCTCACGCTGGCTGAAGACATTCCTGAGCTCTTGCCAGTACATGACATGTGGGGAGACATACCTGGAGGATGAGGCACAGCTGGATGAAGTGGTGGAGTACCTGCAGGGCATCTGCTGAGACATTGATGGTGAGGTCCCCGCACACGGCAGTGGAGACCGCCTTCGCTTCATCCTGGATGTGCTGCTGTCCGAGGCAATCATCTGTGCCATCTCTGCAGTGGAGTCAGTGGATTATAAGACAGCCTAGCAGAAGTACATCTATGGCCCAACACTTAGCTACCGGGAAAAGGAAATCTTTGACAATGCACTCCTGGAGGAGAGGAACCGTCGCCATCGCTGATGCTGCCCCCCAGCCAGTGAGGCTTCCATCGCCTGCCAGAGGGCCCTGTGAGAATGTACTAGAAGCAAGAGGCCCAGGAGATGTTTACTTTGAACTGTGGGCCCTGTGTCATCAGTATTATGTCTCTGGGATCAAATGTCATTGACACACCAGAAGCCTGCTGGCAGCTACGGACAGCCACTTTCTGGAAGTTTTTGTGCGTGTATGCACGTGTATGTTTGATTTTTTGTTTGTTTTTTATTGGGGCGGCGAAGTGTCCTCCTCAGTGGGGGTGCAGTCTGTTTCTCCTGCTCATTACAGTTGCTGTCTCCCCCTGGCTGCAACAGTTCCCTTGTTGGTCAGGATAAAGGAATACAGGAGGCAAGCTGTCACGGAGAAGACTCTGGGGAGAGTGCAGACTAGGAAGGCGTAATTGCACCTGAAATGTTGGAGGTAATGGCTGTAGGGAGGTTTAAGGACATTTTTGTTTGAGTGTTTGTTTTTAGTTTTTCATGACAGGGTTTCTATGTTTAACAGCCCTGCCTGACCTGAAACTCACTCTTACTCCTGATGGCCTCTAACTCAAAGATCTACCTGCCTCTGCCTGCTCCGTGCTCATATTAAAGGCATCTGCCACAACCCTCCCTTATTAATTTTCAAGCAATGGACACATATGGCCCTGGCTGTCCTAGAATTCATTCACAATATTACTAGTCACATTGTGTAAAGATAACAGGAGTTTACATCTATTTCAACTACGAAGCTCTTTTTTTTTTACCTCGTGTAAGGATAAAAGACAAAAAGTGATCCTCATGGCTGTAGATCTGGGACCCAAGGGCCTATCCCAGCCTGCTCAGGTTGCCTGGGTTGTGTCAAGACACTGCCCTTAAATTCTGATGAATGTTGTTTTAACTTGGATAGTGGGTGACATAAAGCAGTGGTTTATAAAATAGTGAGCACTATGCAACCTTTCAAAGCAAAAAGGAATTCTCAGAGGAACTTGGGCAAATAGCACCACATCCTTGTATAAGAAACATAGGCTATGTAGAACATTGGGTGATCATTATGGCCATTTTGATGTTAAGCAGTAAGGCACATAGGATTTCCAGTTTGAGGCCATCGTGATAACATCAGCATAGACACTAAATGTGTTTTGATTACAAATGCCTGTACCTTATTTAGCATCTATCAGAGTGTGTTTGAGAAAGTGCCCATAATATGTGAACCCAATAATGTACACAATACCTCTGTTTTTGAGACAGAGTCTCCCTATCTATGTAAGCCGTCTACCTGGGAACTGGCTATGTTCATCAATTGGCTACAATATCACAAAGATCCACCTGCCTCTATCTCATGAGTGATGGGATTAAAACATTTTAGAAGGTTACTTGACAAAAATGATACATATTTATGGCATTTTGAAATTTACATATTATGAATGGTAAAATCAGGCTAATTAATCCAATAAAGTCATAATATTGTTTTTGTGGTGAGACATTTAAAATTTCAGTGATTCTTTCAAGTATATGATATTACTTTATTTACTATGTCATACATTAGATTATTATATGTAAACATTTGGTTTCCTTTAAAAAGTTAATTAGACAATAGTGGCCTAGGGGTGTATCTCAGTGAATGAACACATATACATCCAGGCTTGAGTTTTATTTCAGATCTGCGGGGAGTGGGGTTTGGGGTAGACAACAGAAAGTATGGGTGTCATTTCATGGGGTGTAGAATCAAAAGTAGCATGAGATCTGTGGTTTCTGCGACACAGACAAAAGTCTGCCTCTTTCAGGTTATTAGTATCTCTCATTTTAAAAGAATTATCTTTACTTTATAAGTAGCTTTTCTTTCTGTTTTCTGAGTCCATGTTTTTCAGCTGTCCTGGAACTCACTTTGTAGACTGGCAGGTCTGGACCGCACAGAGATCATCTTGCCTTTCTACCTAGTCTTGGGAATATAGGTATGTGCTACCATGCCTGGCCTTATTCTATAGTGTTTTGAATGCATCTAGGTATGTGCATTGTGTATGTATGTGTACCTGGTTTCTGAAGAGGCCATAAGAGGGAAACAGATTCTTTGGAACTGGACTTACATAGATGGTTGTAAGGGTTTATGTGCTTAATGTGTTATTGAACCCTGATCCTCAATAAGAATAGCAGGTGCTCTTAGGTGCTGAGCCATCTTTCCCGCCCAGTTATTAGGAATCTTTTAATGAACCCCTTTCAAATACCTATCATAGTTTTGGGTAACAGTCAGTGTATCCTGTTATTCTCAGAGTACAGTGGGGTGGTAGTTCCCACAGAGAGACAGTCCTTAATAAAATATTTGCTTTGTAGGAAGGAAGTGCCCCCCCCACTTTATAATCTTCAGAAAACAGTATATGAAGAGAGATATATATTAGAATTTTTGTGATTATTATTTATGATAGCAAAGTACTCAGAATGGTATTTGACATGGATGGACTGAGCAAAGGAAGTACGTACTGATTTGTTTGGTAAATTAAATATATCATATGGGTGATAGAGTGCACACCTATAATCCTGGCACTCAGACAGCTGGGCAAAGAGGACAAAGCATTTGAGGCTCTCTTAGCATACACAGTGAGGCCACATCTGGAAAAGTCAATGAAAGTTTTGTAAATATCTGATTTCTAGGCATGGCTTAGGAGAATTACCTCACAGATGAGTACATATAATCTTTGTTTTTAAAAATGATTTTAAACACCTTGTGTGTGTGTGTTTGTGTGTGTGTGTGTGTGTGTGTGTGTGTGTGTTTGTGTCCCAAGCTTGGCTCTGGTTCCCTGCATCTGGTTCTATCAGGAACATGAGGAAGGCTTTGTGATGACAATTTGAGTAGTCATGAATGTCATTATAGGGGAAGGCCAGTTCAGGCATCCTCTCCACTATTGTTAGGAGTCTTAGATACACAGGTATTTGAAAATCAGGTCTCTACTCAGCTTACTTCCTTTTTTCCTTCTGATTTTATTTATTTTTATTTCCGTGCATTGGCAAGATAATAAAAGAAAGTCAATAAATAAATGGACTCTTCATTCTCTATTTGACCTTATAAAATATCAATGCCAAATGTGTCAGAGGTCAATGTGAAACATACACTTAAAATGTAGGTTCCTGTTGTAGTATAGGCTTGAATGTTTAGGAAAAGACCTGAATGGAGGAAAATACCAGCCACTCCAGGAATCCCGGCAGTAGTTGACAAATGGTCTCTCATGAAAGAAAAGAATTCATTGGCAGCAAATGAAGGAGTTACCTGAGAGTATTTTGTAAAGAAATGGTTAAAATCTTTGCTATTGACACCTCAATTAGATGATTTAATACCTGGATTATTTGCAATTACATAAAATATGTAAATCATGAGAAAGAAATCAACAGACTTACTAAAGGAATAAGAAAAAAGACAGGCCTCACAGATGTACTGTCAATGGACAATCAGTTGAGGAGGCATCAGGGAAATACGTGGTGAGCCTGCAGTAGGTGCCATCCACAGCCATTGAGAAATAAGTGGGAAAGAGAGCTGAGGGAGTTTTCAGAAGGAAATGCTATACTTATACTCTGCTGGGAGGTATGGGATGGTTTGCAGCCTGGTTGGATATAAGTATGGGGATCCTCCAGAGCCAAAACCTATCCTAAAACATGGTTCATGTACAGCTTGCCAAAGAACTCAGTATTTATTGAACAGGTAGTTGCCCATCAATGCTGATGGCATCACTGTGTGCAGAACATTATTTAAACCAAGCATGGTGTCCAAAAGCATCGTCAAAGATGAAGCTCAGTGATGTACTGAGAATGTGAAGTCTTTTCAGCCTTATATAAAAAGCAGTTCTGTTGTTTTTAGTATGCAGATCCAAATGGGGCTCGATGAGGTGGCTCGGCAGATGAGGACACTTGTTCTTCTTGCAGTTCCCAGGATGAATACAGAGTATCTCATGTTGACTTTCAAACTCAGTGAAATCTAGATTCCTGAGATCTGGTGCCCTCTTCTGTCTCCTTTGGGCACTCCACACAGGAAATCATAAAATGAATTAAAACATGAAATGGATGATTTCAAACTGGATACAACTTGAGGTAAACATATTAATCAACTTAAACCCATTTCAAAAAGATAGTCACCCATGGGTATGTTCACTTCACAAAGAGTGCTTGACTGTATATACCTGAAATCCTGTATTTCATGCATTTGCAGGAATTGCTCTGTTCCAGACCAGCATTGATTAAAGGGCTGGGGTGCGAGTTTCAAAGTCGTAAAAATTGTGAAGCAAGCACGATTGTGATCACTATACATAATAAACTCTGAGAAGCATACCATGTTCAGTAACTAATATAATGACAATAAAAGACAAGGAGAATAATTCTATCAACACTGCATAATATCGATCAGTTATCATATCCATATCCTTCTCCGTTTGAAGGGAAATGTGCAGTTAGAGATGTGCACTTGGCAGCATTCTGTCGCTTCTGTGGGACCCACCTCTTCATGGCCTCCCTCTCTGACCTCTGGCACCTGTGGTGGGCTGAGGGGGAGTGGCCGTGGAATATCACTTTCCTTTATGGAATTGGTTGGCAGCTGAAGTCTAGCTGCAGATATTGCATTTCATGTTTGGGAGGTGATGAGGCCTTGTTTCTGGCAACAGAGACAAGCTCCTTTGGAAATACAGTATGAGATGATGCTGGGCAAGGCCTATTGCAAAAATGGATGTGGTTAGTTATTTTAGATGGTGTGGCACTGGTGGCAGTCAGAACAGCTGTCTTGTCAGAGGCCATCAAAGACATGCTGGTAGGAGCTTGTTGGAACAGTTTGAGTGTGGTAAACTGCATTGACTGGGAATGTGGCCTCAAAGGGTAAGCTTCAGTGGGCATGCTGGAAACCTGGGGTGATGTTTTCAGGAAATAGCTCTGGCTTGATGTTTGTCCAGGTTTGGAAAGCTGGAGGTACTTACTTGGCCTTCCCAGGAAGGGGCAGCTCATCCAGGAATGGAGATGGACAATCACTGTGAGCACTGCTCTCTGCTGTGTAAGCATTTACCCAGGTTTGAGCAGGCCCTCGGCCATCAAGTGTCTCATAGAGCAGGGATGTGATGGCAGGTCCTGTCCTGGGATCTTTATTCCTGCAGAAGTTTATCAGAGCCTGGGAGGAGTAGATGCCAGTTTTCTTCTCACTCTTTTTCCCATGGGTAAATGACCTGCACTGCCTCCAGCTTATATATGCCAGGATGTGTTTGAGGCTTTTTAAATCTGTCCTGGCTGGGGCCCAGGTGGATGTGTCTTCCCAAATGTGGCATAACTTGTGTTTTATATATATATTTTAAAGTTTCAGTCTTCTGGTCTTGTCTAGTGTTGAAGGTGGGGTGTTGAAGTCTGCAACTATGAGTGTGTGAGTTTTTTTATGTCATCTTTGAGTTTTGTAGTGTTTCTTTTTCCAATGCAGGTACTTTTATTTGGGGCATAAATACATATTGACAATTGAGACTTATACTCATGGATTTCTCCTATGATGAATATGAAATGAAGCAACTTTTTGAAGTGACCAAGACCATGTTTCCTTCTTGCTTTTCACTTTGCTACTCAACTCCCCTGCCAGAGCGTAGTGGGAAATGTTGATACTTTCATGGAAGATAATTTAAG
This sequence comes from Phodopus roborovskii, assembly GCF_943737965.1. NCBI lineage: Eukaryota > Metazoa > Chordata > Mammalia > Rodentia > Cricetidae > Phodopus > Phodopus roborovskii. Next base: position 67,062 of record NW_026125727.1, read on the forward strand.
AATTCCCTGAATTAAGCAGGGTCTTGGTGGCACACTCCATTAATCCCAGCACTCCAGAGGGAAATGCTTGCAGATCTTTGTGAGTTCAAGTCCAACCTGGTCTACAAAGCACGTTCCAGGATAGGCTCCAAAGTACTACAGAGAAACCCTGTCTAAAACATCAAAGAAACAAAAAATACTTAGACTGTCTCTAAAACTGTAAGCAAGCACCCAGTCAAATCCTTCCTGGCAGAACAGATGTTTTGGTCATGGTAGCTTTTACAACAGTAAAACAGTAATTAAGACACTCACCAAGTATATCATCTGTGCATAGAAATGTGTTAATGTTGTTCTTTTGTGGTGATATCTTGTTTACACAAATAAAGTCTGTTTGTGAGTCAGATATAGATGCAAATGCTGAGAGATCAGAAAGAAGGAGCAAGCCACAGTTCATGTTATCTCCTAAGCATCTCAGGAGAGGACAAAACAATGTCCTGTTTTTCCCTGCTTATACCCTGTTTCTGCCTACCTACATTAGTTCCTGTCTGTCTGGGCAGTACTGCAGACCAGTATTGTTAACTACTGGCAAAGTCCATTCTCAGAACCTCAGAAGGACTTTGTGTAAGAAAGATATCAGCACATCAGTTAAAATGAGAAAATCCTGTGTCAATGATTAATGACTGTATTAATGACCACTTGTAACAAACTTGTGACACTGTTCCTGAATTAAGTGTCTTAATAACAGAAACTGTCAAGTCTGGGTTGTGTGCTTTCACCTGCCCAGATTGCAGCCCTGTAAGGATGCTGTAATCTTCCTGCAAGTATTCCCTCTGTCCCTTTAACACATGGCTTCTGGGATAGCCATTGGCTTAATGACATCATCCTCCCTCAGCCAATCAGCACTAGATAGTGTTATGAGGTTACCTTGGAAATAACTGACCAGATGTTCCTCACTGCTGAGCATCTTTGATCGCACCCAGATGTGGACTTTTTTTTTACTGCGAAACGCAACAACCAGAGTACTCATCAATTTATCCAGATCCTACACCTTTTAGAAACCAAGAACCTGTTCTTTCATCCCTTAATCCATATCTACTCCTTTTCTTTGTTGTTCCTGACTTGAATATGTCAGGAAGGAAAAAAAAATTAATGGTTTCATTTTTTTTTAATGGACAGCTCCCTAAACTGGGAAGTATCAAACAATGTGGGATGAAGGGGAAAATGGTGAACATTAGGATGATGGCGTTAAATGTAGTCTTGGATATGCCATTTCCTAGGGGTGACAATTCCTAGGGGAGATTTCTCCATCCTGTCACTAAATGTGTCTTTACTTTCCTTGGTAAGATAGCAGGCTTGAAGGGCTCTCTGAGGTATTGTGTCTTAAGAGTATGAAAGAAGGAAACCAGACTATTCCTGGGACTGATTCAGCTGGAGCACAGAGAGAGCTGGGTATGTAGACAGGTCAAGTAAGGGCCATGATTCTTCCCTGCACTAATTTTGTCTCATGAGAATTATCATATTAATACTGTGGAACAGTGTTGTTAGGATATCAGTGGAAATGTCTGCAATATCTTCCACACCTCCATGAGCAGGGTTGCCTGGCCACCCAGGCTGGATAGGCAGCTATGTCTTACTCATGGACCAGAAGGCAATTTTCTCGGGCCTGGGCTATTACAGTTAGGCCTATTACTTGATGGGAGTGATTGGTCTGTGATTCATGTCTAGAACACAGAAGCAATAGTGTTTCCTGTTGTGACTCTCAGAACAAACTCTTGAAAAGTAGTGTCAGTTCCAGGACTGGTTTTTTTTTTGGTGTGTTCCCTGAGCACTTGGGAGCTGAGGTACCTGTGCCCCCACTAGCAAAGCTCTGTCCAATTTTAAAGGAAACTTTCTTCATGTTAAAATTCTTTTTAATTTCTCAACTGATAATATTTTTATTGATGATGTTGGAAGTGTTTTTTGTAAACCATCCAGTCACACTAGCTTACTTCTCCTCCCATGTTTTCCCTCCAAAATTTTTGACCATTCCAAAGTACAAATGAAAAAGACTATAGTAAGTCTATGTTTTCTTGACCGTATCTTCCCTGGAGCATGGTCAAAGTCTCACTGGCCCACCTCTTAAATATAACTGAGCCCTCCTCCACCGCCAGTATTCCTGCTTTCTGCCTGAGCCATCAAGTGTATAGAGTAACACTTCAGCATCTTTATCACAAGTTAATGACTCTCCTCAGTGCCTTTTGGTCTAGACTGTTTCATGTTAATGTGAGGGAAGGTACAAGTCTCCTGTAATCATTTCTTATTCTTAATTATGAGTCTGTCATCATAGATACCACTGCAGAGGAAGCTTCCTAGGCCATAACAACCAATGACACCACAGATCATTGACTTCCACTTGGCTTCAGGGGGCAGTATAGATTATAGAGACAAACATGGCATGGAACTACAGCACAGTCTATGGAATTCTTTTGATGAGGCTCAATTCAGATAAAGAATCACTCTCCATCTCCAATAGTTTGAGCTTCTGCAGCTCTGATTCACTTCTACTTGGCCTGTTCATGGAGGTCTGCTCTGTCATCGCCAGCATCATCTTCTTCTTTTCAATCTCATGAGAATGCTTTTAAAAGGCATCTGTCCATAAGACCTGATATTTTAATTGTTTCAGAGTTCTTTTGTTCTCTCAATATCCTCTGCTCTCTCATCTCCCCTCTGTGCCTCCCTGGGTCTCTAAGCCTCCTGGAGCTGCTCTGTGGTTGTGCAGATGCCTGCAACCACTGCCATCTCAAATTGATGTCTACTGTAAATTCTTGAAGAACATTTTGATGTAATCCCTGTTTTTTCAATTGAAATTGAAGTTACATCATATCTACAACCTCATCAGCTCTATAATAGGATTAAAAGCCTTCAAACCTATGACCATAGTGGTCATTAAGTTAGCAATGCATATATGAACAAAAACTAACATTAGTTACTGGAGAAGAGGAGGTTTTGTTTTCATAAGTTCTTTTATTCTTGCTTACAGGCAAACTTTTAAAATACTGTCTCAGACACCAATAGAGCTCACCGGGACTTTTCACTCCCATGGCCCCTAATGGGGTAAGTCTCATTCCTTTTGAAAACAATGTTCTTTGACATGCAATCATATATAGAAATTTAAAGAAATGGAATCATTTTTTAAATTAGTTGTTATTTAACTTAAAATCTATCTTATTTTACATACTAATGCCAGGTGCCTCTCCCTCCCTTCTATCCATTCCCCTACCTCCCCCTTTAGCAGCATAGTAAGGAGATCCAAAACTGGGTAGGTCACTAAATTTATTGAGCTGTATGACTGCATGTGGTGTTTTACTTACTCTAATTCCTTTAGTAAGAGCTTTGTCACAACTTACACAAACACACACACACACACACACAAACACGCACACATACACACACACACACTGTTTATGTGTGAATGTCAGACAGTAGACTGGCAGAATGTCAGGATATTAGGAGGTGGCTTCTGATTTTCCTCTATCTTGTCTTTTCTTTTTTAGAACAAGAGCACCATGGAAAAATACCAAGACATAGCTCTTCTGCCACAAGAACAGTTCAGATTTTTAATTTCCACAGGAATGAATGTGGAAGTCAGCGACAACGTACCCATGGAATTATATATAAAAATGAGTGATGACCTCCTAGAGATGGCAGGAGATCTCCAAAAGAAAGAACTGAAAGAGGAAGCATTTGTGTTATACCACAAATTTTTAACGTGAGAGCCTGCACTTTCCATCTCCTTTCCTGTGACCGATCCCTCACTAATCCTGTCTTCATCTTCATGCTTCTCCCCTCTGCTGGCTTTGAGAACTTGAGAAAGACATCTTTCAGTCAAATTTATGGCAGTTCACACAAATGTTTTTCCTTGCTATTCAAAGACACAAGAACCACAAAAATGGGAAATCATGATAGTTCATGTTTCCACATGGCCCTGATTTTAGATGAAATTTGGCAGTTTAAGTGGTTGTGTCTGCATTGGTGAGTGTGTCAACTGCACTATCTCTGGCCAGGTATCCAGTCACAGACTTATTCCTATGTATGGCAGAGCCCAGATTTCTCTTCTCTTAATCCTGTAGCATATTGTTTGGTTGAGAAAGAAGTTAGCATATCCAGTATCTAGAAGGGCCAAAGGACTCTGTACTCCCTGGGGTCAAAGTGGCTTAGCACACTTTCTGTGTTGTTCAACATCCTTGGGTAGGCAGAATAAATGCAGGATGGCAGAGCTGTCACCAGATATTTACATGTATCCTAAGTCACATGATTGTTCTGTGTTTGAGGAAGGGAAAGATGGCAAAGGTCTCACCAGTCCTGCCTAGCCCTGTGTTTGGTGAAAGAGAACTAAGGACATAAATGCAGGTGACTGTAAGGAGCCCAGGCTCTAGGGAAGAGCTCTGTGGTCCTGAATCTATTGATCTTCAGAAGACTGTTTGTGCTGAGTAGGCATATCTCCATCATGTTCCACAGAGGAAAAGAAAGGTCAGACTTAGACATGATCACAGATAACACACTTTATAATTGTCAGGTTGTGCAACTTGTAGAACAAGATTTCTTTTTGTTTTCCACTTTTGCTCCCTGCAGCTGTGTTCACACAAGTGTTTCCTGTCATTACCTAATGCTCCCTGGGGGCGGTTGTGCCCTGCTCAGAAACAATACTCTGTGCTTCTCTATGAGCACACACCATTCTCCTTTGGTAGTGGAAGGATGAGAACACACTCTGTTTTTTTCTTTTGAAGTTCGGGAGGAGGATGGTCTGTTTCTTGATATTCTGTGAGTTCATTAACTCTCCCTGCTGCCTCCTGAGTGCTGGGATGACAAGCACACACAATATCAGCTGTGCAGACAGCAGGCCCTAATTATTGTTATGCCGAGAAAGAGGAAGAATTATATTTCATGCAAGAGGAACTGGGCCTTGTGACGTTAGGTTGGATTCATGTAAGCAAATTGATTTCACAGGTGGCGAGCCCAGATCTGTGTCTGTACAATCAAGATGAATTTCATCCATCTCTGAGCACCCACAGTCACTAGTGTTCTAGTGTTTAGTCAAAAGTCACAACCCTTGGTGCATTTCAGCTTTACTAATTTACCTCTTCCTCAGTGTAGTTCTTCATTGTTCCACTTCTTTGTTAATGTGTTGTGCATTGTAGACTCCCTAGGAGGTAAGAAAACATGGTGTAGACACCATCACCCTAAATGCTGTATGGAAGTATTTCACTCAGTCAAGAGAGTTCCCTCTGTTGATTTCTTTTTGCCTTTATGAAGAAGTACTTGGTTTGTGTACACCCAAAGAGCTTCTTCATGCAAAGTTGCATCCAAATTTGCTTATTTGCCTTACAATAATACACCATGGCAGATGGAAGTAGGTTCTGTGAAGCCAGGTGAAGGCAGGAGATAATCCCCTGGAGGTTTTTGTTTGCAGAGATTCAGAATACCTGGTAAATGGTGAGTGTGACAGCAGAAGAAGTGACTTTCTGATAGCTAACAAGACCTAATGGGGACTGCTTGAGCACAGTGGATTATTCTATAACAAAAGGCTGCAGGAGAACTGGGCATGGGTTTCCCAGAAGCCACAGACCAGGGACAGTAAGAGAGAGAATTCAGGATGTGACCTAGGGACAATCTCCATCTGCAAGGGGATTCAGTCCTCATGCTGGAGCTGGGGTTCATTGATGAGTTTGGCTTCTGAAATTTAAGCAGGCCCTGGAGCTGCGGTTAATTGATGAGTTCGGCTTCTGAAATTTAAGCAGGCCATGGTGCCAGAGACTGCAAGGTTTAACTAATCCATACACATCTGAGTATACAGGCAGAATACTGGCATCCTGTCATTCAGGAGGTAAGACTTCTGGATGATGACTTTGGCACCAAAATGTAATAACCAGAAAGAAAGAGGCTTGAAAAAATGGGTTGAGTTTATGGCTATGTGGGAGTCTCACAGGACTGTCATGTTGAGTCTTCATCTAGGCTGTAGATCCCTTAGGAAGGGAGAGTCATGAGGCCAATCTGTGCAGAACTAGTTTAACAGAATCTTCAAATGTACATGAATGGGGAAATGGCGTGTTTTGTTGGTTTTACCAGTTTTTACTTCCTTTCTTTTCCCAAATGTTTTCTATTTTAAAATATAGCTAACTTGTAAGTATGCTTACATTTGCAGTGTAAATAATGACTTCTTGATGAAACATCCATGTGAATAATACTCTTAGAGAAGGAAACAGGAACCTTCCAAGAGCCTTGTCAAGCTTTGCAACTTCTCCTGAGATTGATCTCCTTCTTGGTCTAACCATCTCTTCCTCATTTCATTAGAATTCATCTACTAACTGTGCCTTCCTCCATGATATCAGCATTTCAGTACTGCTTGTGTCTTGAAATGTAGAGGTTAGATATTTGGTTTTTACATCTGGCTTGCTTGCCTTAACATCTGCAATGTTCATCCCCTTTGTGGCATGCAGTTGCCTGAGGTGTGCTTAAACCTGGTTGGCAATGAAGGAAGGGAGGGAAGAGGCATAAGTTAATGCAACAGTACTATGTAGAGTAACACAAAATATGACCAGATGTGGCTTCTCTTCACATAGGAAGATATCCCACAGCTCTTAATGGCAGGGAACTGAAGAATCACAGAGTCTGTTGAACTGAAGTTTTAAATAGTTTGGGAACTCTTGGTTAAGATGGAATAGATTCTTTTGTTGGCAGGATGGAAGCAGATGTAGGTTAGAAGCTAAAGGACAAACTTGGAATGGTTACTGTTTAGACATCAGGTATAAGTAAGCATGGATGAATAAAAGTCTAGTCCTCAGTGAGGGAACAGCCTCAAGTAATTGTTTAAAGCTCACCTTCTACTGACCTTATAGATTAGGTTGATAAGTGAGTTCATTTCCTCTTCCTTCTCCACCTAGCAGACCAGAGATGTGTCCCAGCATGATTTGGCGAGTCATTGTGTGAGGCAGTGGTTGAAAATTCTTGGGACCTGCTGTGTTGGGTATGTCATTGGGCTTACTGTGATTTCTTGAATTCTTTTGTCTCCATAGATCCATCTAACCCAGACTGCCTTTTTGTCGAGTGTGGATGTACACACACATTTTTGCTACCAGAAGATGCTGCCAGAATCAATTGCAGTGGTGTGCGCACCCAAATATAAACAGTGAGTATATATAATTTAAGCCTAGATGGTACAAGAGCAAAATCCTCTATGGCTCAGAACATTGTAAAAACTAAGTAATATCCATAAAGTCTTAACTGAGTGCTATAGAAGCCCCCTTTTTAGGTGAACATTCTAACACCAGCTGCTCTCAACAGATGTGCTAACACCACTGTACATTTTCTAAGACAAAGCACAAAGAAGTGATCTCAAGTGTCAGAGGTTGAAGTTATTCCACATCAGAAACTGCCTAAAGTGTCATTCTCAATGTCACCTTAGTCTGAATTCCTCAGCAGAGCTAGTGTTGGGAAAGCAATGAATCATCCTGTTTCTTTGAAATAAATTTGGACCCTGGATAATGTCCCACAGGAATTAGTGGTCATCGGTTTGAGCGCTACCCCATTTATTCCTCACAGTGATTGGCCTGAACTGGATTGATTCTTCTTTGTGCTCAATTCTACTGTTGAGAATTTTATTATTAAGTCAAACTACAAGAAAGGGATCAAGAGAGAGAAAACCTTAGAGCAAGATACACGTAAGGAGAGGAATGAGAAGGAGAGCAAAGAGAGGAAGAGAAGGGAAGGAGGACAATTAGGACTATGACAAAGAAGACATAGTCTAACAGAACTTCAATGATAGTGTTCACAAGGAATAGAAGGAAGACATACACATCATCTGTGCGGGAGGAAGAATTGTGCAGATCAGAGCAGAGACAGCGGGAGAGCAGGGGAACAAGTGTAGGTGTGAAAGAGAAAGAAGAGAGAACATAGATAGGAGAGGAGAGAGAGGGAGGAAAGAAAGGGGAAGGGGAGAGAAGAAGAGAGAAAGAGGGAGAGGAGAGAGAGACGAATGAGTGTTGTGGGGATTTCTGTTTGACTGTGAGTCTGCCTTTCTCTTTTCAGAACAGGAATTTTCACACTGACATCTTTTGGATTAAAAGAAATATCAAGGTGCCCCAGGAGGGGATTCCATCCCCATAATCAGGACTCAGCTCTTTTCTGTGTACGTATCTGTGTACAGGAGAACAAACATAATAACATTGTGATAATACCAAACCCTGTCCCATAAAATTTATAAGAGCCAGGGATGCAACCACAGAGATTCAAGGAAGCTTGAAATCCTGGAGTCAGAATGCTAAGTCTAAGAGGTAGAACATTTTGTGTGTGTTTATATGTATCATAATTAATATGTATAAGCATTTTTATAGACTTTGGATCACACTCTGATCCTAAAAGGAAAATAACACTTGTAGACATTTCAGCTCTTCTTTTAAAAAGATATATAGTTTTATATTTCATTATATTTATACCTGTACTTTCATTGTGTAGCCTTTTAAAAATAGACCATATTTTTATTTTAATTTGTTGTTTCTGTGGATTTGCACATGGGAGTTTAGTGCCTGTGTGGTAGAAGACATTTGCAGATGCCCTAGATATGGAGCAAGGCAGTGAGCACTTCCTACTTCCCTTCAAGAATAGTAGGTATTGTTAAACCCCGAACTATTCTCAAGGCCCCACCTTGTAACTCATGGTTCAAACCAGGGTGATCAGTTTTTTGAAGCCAGAAACTTTCTACCAGAACTCTTCAAAATTACGTAGCTCCATTTTGGAGTACAATAATGTTGTTTCTGAGATATTAAAATATATTGCTCATTTTAAAAATGAATTATCTAGAACATGAGTTCCCAAATTACCAATTGTAATAACCCCTTCCATGGTGAGAAACACCCATAACATAAGCTCTTGGGCAGTTGCAGTAGGAGATCATCAATTTGAGGCCAGTTGATGTTACATAATAAGACTTTCAGACTGATGATTACCTATCATGTTGTAGACCCAGAGTGACCATCCCTGAAATGTCAGTAATGTCACCATTACAATATGATTAATGTAATGACTCCCCTCAAGGTCTATTGGGTCACCTTTGCCATCTGATGTACATTATGACTCCAATGGTGCACTGAACTTACACATCTCTAACAACAAACACAATAACAAAGACAACAACAACAAAAAAAAAACTATTTGCTATGTGACTCTGGAAAATAGATGGAAAAGATACTGAGATACACGGAGATGATTGACTCTAAACATGAGGCATGAGGAGAACTAGGTGGGAGTGTTGGGGACCAGAACTTTTGACATTACTTCTAATGACATCAAGATTTCACCTCTTGGCTGCGAACTACCTGGCTGCAATGAACTTCTTCAATCAAAACTTACTGCTCGGGATGTGGCTCAGTTGTGATAGTGTTCCAATTTTAAGCATTAGGATCTGAACTCGTTTCCCAGCACTGATGAAAACAGCTGTGCTTATGTTTGCCTATAATCCAGCACTGGGGAGCTTGAAGAAGCAGAATAATGTCAGGATCCTCCTGGCTTAGCTAGGCTATGTGTGCTAGCCTATGTCGCACAAGGCCCTTTTTTTGGTATAAATAAAATGTACAAGTTGTTTCAAAACTCATTTCCAATCCCTAACAATATTTCACTTTTTCCACTTGCAGGACTGCAGTCATGTCACCATCCAAAACAGCAGGGTGACAATCACGGATTTGCGATGAGTAAATCCCACTGACCCACCTCATTGGGAGACTGTGTGTGTGTGTGTGTGTGTGTATTTTGTATATATGTGACTGAATGTATGGTGGTGTGTATCTGTGTATGTATGTTAACTTGTGTTTTGTATGTTACATCAGTGTTAAGGATGTCAATGGTATGGTATGTATTTATGGCACACTGTGTTCATTCACAGAGCCCAGATTAACTTAGTTCTACATTTCTGTTTTAGCAATTAGGAAAAGCTTCAATAAAACACAGAAGAATGAGACACATAAAGTCAAGACCTCTTGAGTACAAACCCTGAGTCTAGATGTGAGATCATAGAAATTTATTTCATTTCAAGGTGAGGTGGCTATATTTTTTACTTGTCAGTAATATCTTTCTTTAATAATGCACAAAGTGAGAAATGTGATACAGCAATATGGACAATGCCATCAGCTCAATCACAAGCATCGCAAAGGAAACATAATCTGCAATGTGTTTTAATTTATGACATTTGATATATGCATGGCTGCATTTTGAGGTTAAAGATCATAGCTCTTTTGAATAAGTAGAGAAAAATTGATGTAATATTGCATTCTACTAGAATTACAATTCTAGATTGTGAATGTAATTTTCTGTTTTTTATTTCAGTCTTGTATTTGTAATGAGACCCGATGCTAGAAACCCTTTGACTAACAACATTTCCTGACTAAAACAGACTGTATGGAATATTTAACATAAAAGAGGGATGTGTATGAATTGAGAACAAAGAGTACAAAATGCAAGTTTTTAAAAATAATTTGAAATTAGGAATCATTTACAGATTATATATACTGTAAAAATGAATAAGACAATGTTTACATATTTTATGTCAACAAAGTATAATAGTACATCTAAGAACATGATGGGATTTCAAATTTAATAAAGATTCCCTTTATTGCATTGTAGAAACACAATGTTAGAAAGGATTTGAACATCACTGGTGGCCACTCCTTACCTTGAGTACCACAGGGAAACCTTTTCAAGATGACAACCTTCCTGGTAAACATTTTATTCTTACGTCCATCCTTACTACAAGTGTCCCTGATAGCGAAGTAAAATTTATTCCCATTACCCAGATATACAATGTTATGGACCAGTTTTGATTTTCTGTGCAAATATTCAGCAATACATCATTTCTCTACCTGAAATCTCACAGTAAATCTATAGTTAGGTTATTTATACTTAGTAATTATACCCTCAAATGATATCTTAATTGTTTTCTTTTAAATTAGACATATGATCTATGAAAACTTTATTAAATTCTGCTTTCATGTTATATTTATATATTAGGAAGAGCTTTCTAAATCTACAGTTGTCACATATTAGACCAGTTGTCTTCCCTTTCATCGTATTTACAAATTGTTCTATTTGGCTGGCTTGCATTATGCGTATAAAACTGTTTACATTTTATTTTCCTTTCATTTGAACTGAAATTATTCTATTATTGGAAAATGATATAACAATTAAGATTCCATAACTTAATCTGTTTAAGGTGTATTTCTTCTTCCAATACAATTTGTATCATTGAAGATCATTCAATTAGTATTAGTAAATTAATAAATTACTAAGGGAATAACAGTACTTAGTGAATGTATGATTTCTTCTATTGAGAAGATAATTGTCAAGGTAGTTGTTGTCCAACTCTAAACTGTTGCTTGTTTGAATTTTTATTCATGTGTAGGTTGGAAAGACTGATTGCATATCCAGTACCGAGGAGACCAGGTAATGGAGAAAGCAAAAGTGTTAGTTGTTGATAATGGCAGTTGACACAGCTTGTAATTAACTATGTAGATCTTCAAACAATATTAATTAGTAGGCACAAATTAATTACAAATTAACTTATAGACATAAGTGAAGAAAGATATTTTCATGATTGCTAAGCAACAGAGCTCACTCTCACAATTAGTTACTACAAGTTCAGCAGGTTTAGTTATGCTCTGTGCAGCTGTGTCTTCCTATGTAAGTATGGAATAACATCTGGGTGAGTAGGTGTTATAACAGAAGATAATACATCATATAATTTACTATAGTCAGTCTTTAGTGTCTGCAAGACCTATATCTTCATACATTTTTGTCTTCTGTACTCATTGTTTCACAGTTCTGAACTTATGTGTAGACAAAAACATTACAGCATTCCTTGTGAGAGACTGTGAGCAGAAAGCAGATGTCCTGTGGACTGAGCAATGGATGTGCGACACATGATTAACTTCAGACTGTGTCTCCATCAGATCTGTTCATGCTCATTTTTCTCTGCAACCTGGTGCACTCTCAACTTTACATTAGTTCAAGTAATGTTCTGATAATCTACTTTTCCAAATTTGTACTGCATATGTAATAATACTAACCCAATTTGTAGGATAATAAGCATTCAACTCATGAACCAATCACTTTTATGCTACAAGTATGATGTTTGTTTTATTTAATTCTTTACATAAGATTTGTAGGATGAGTGCCAATTGAATGTGACTTTCTCTAGAAGCTGGCATTGTGGGCCCACAGATCAGTACACATAAAGTAGATTATTCTGGAAAGATTCTTACTTAGGCTATGTACCTATATCTCAAGTGGTCATTAAGACAGATTGCATAGTTCAGTCTTGAATTTATGTTTTATGTGAAGCTCCTATATATAATTTATTTTCATAAAAAGTAATGATTATCAAGAGTGTCTTCTATGGTAATTTGAAGCTTCTGGATTCTTTATCAGTCAAAATATGCTAATACACTACATCCCTGAATATATAGGTATCATTTTAGAAATGTAATTTTTGGGACTTGCATTATGAGTTGATGTTTTCCCTGATGGTACTTTAGCTTTGCCAAATTATGTTTCTAATATATTTGTTTGGAATCTTATATGTATCATATTTTGTAAATAGGACATTCACTGTGATCTTCTCAGCCTATATCATACTGTATATTTAGCATCGTGTAGGATAAAAGACATAGCGGATTATGTGACTCAGTAGGAGAAGTACTTACGTAATATTTGTAAGAATCTATATTTATTAGAAAATTTGTCAGAAAAAATGGCAAATTATAAGAAATACCTGTGGTGTTCTTGTCTGTAGAAATATTTTTATTTGTTTTAGGTGATTTATAGTCTCATCATGAAACCCAGATTTGCCTCAAAATTCTGATGTGTTTATTTCCCCCTCTTGATTTATGTGGTATTACAGATATCTATGACTATGCCAGCAGAAAATTTTTCATAACACTGCAGTGAAAACATTAAAAACCAAATTTCCTAAGTCATGCTTTCCACAACCACAAAATTTACAAAATATAAATGTTAACAGAATGGGGTTGGTGAACTCAGCTTTGTATTTGGTATGATGTAGCCACCAGCAGTCAGCTACAGGAGCCAAACTCTACGATGATTGTGAGGTACAAGGATACATGCTATGCTATAATAATAATATATATTATCTGAACATAGAATGAAGTATATGGATGTTAGTGAGACATGTGTCAGTGAAGTAGAGAAAATCAGAGGCATTAAATTCAAATTTACCCACTTCTTAATTTTGTGTAAACTTCTACAGTGTTGAGACTGAGTTCACAGCTTAGTGTCCTCAACCAGTTCACAATTCTGAAGTTCTGTCTCATAAAGAAAGTTAGAAATTTTCACGGAAAAAATGGAAAGAAGGAAAGAAGTAAGGAAGTAAGGAAGGAATCTGATTCATAGATTATCAATTTATCTCATGTTATTAAGTAATTCTTTATAAGATCTATATATTTTTTAAAAAATTAACATTTTCTTCTCAAGTCAAAAACCACTTTCTAGTAGTTGTACCTAGACATCTGAGACCAGGAAGTGTTAAGTGCTACATAAGGTGTATAGACGAAACAGCGCTTCTATTCAATTCAATCACTGTGTGTTTGTTCTAAAGAGACCTTTAGGATAAATACATCAATTTTTCATCAAATCACTCTCCTGAACACTGAAAGTATGGATGACAGTGTCTTCAAATGCTGCTAAGAACAAGCAGTCATGTATTCCATGATTCAACAGGATTTATTCCTCCCTTCCAGGCCCACCTTTGACAACTTGACTTTGGTTCTGCATATTTTAAAGGAAAGTAACTGTGATACTTATTTTTCTCACTGTTGTCACAAATCCCATAATCGAAGCAGCTGGAGAAGAAGCAAAATTCATTTGGATCACAATATATGGATTGTACAAGAGGAAACCAGTGAATGGTGATTGATATACAAGCCAATTACTCACAAAAATGCCAACATTTAGTGCTGGGAGAGAATTGGACCTTGAATGATTTGGTATCACAAGCCATTGAGATTCAGAAACCATTTTAGAAGAAGGTTAGGAGGTGTGTAAGAGCTGAGACTGTGACAAGGATAACAGCAACAGCAAACATTTTTAGAAATGACAGAGCAAATGTGACCTGCACAAGGCCTGCACAGAACTTTTCTTGTCAATGTTCCTCATGGATGATATGGGACCCAACCTGAGGGACAGTAGTCGCTTAGTGGTTGTTCAGAAATGGTTGGCATTTTCTTTAGTGGTGCAGTTCCTGACATAAATGCTCTTTTCTCAGGAAATGTCATACTGGACACTTAGGCAAGAAACTACAATTAGACTCAGCATTAATATATTACAGAAGACATGAAAGTGGAAAGGAATGGTGGTTTCAGTAAGAGAGGGAGAAGTATGACAGTGGGCAGTGACAGTAATATCTAAAATTTATTATATAATCTCTGACACAGTCTCACAATAAGAGAATAAAATAAGATGGGCTGATACTTTATTTAGATTTATTAAAGTTTGCCAGAGGATTCAGAAAGCTAAGTTACAAGCCATAGAAGTCACAGATTTTCAATCCCAGGTCTCAAGATTAAGAAATAGATGGATTTCTGTGAATCCAAGGCTACCAAGATCTATACAAGCTTGATCCAGTCCTAAAGAGGAACAATTGACACAAAGACAATCTCAGCACCAGGAATCATATGCCTTTAAACCCAGCACTAGAGTGGTATAAAGGATAGAAGTAGGGTCTTTAGTAGAATATCATGGATTTATTCTCCAGCCACAATGAGGATAGGAAGACCCTGAAGTCTCCATATTCTCTAGCCACACTGAGGGTAAGTTATAAATAGTCTCAGGGTTGGTGTGAGCCAGAATAGCCTTTGCTTATTTCCAGTGTTTTCTCTTTGCTTCATGCTTGTGGTTCAAGATATGAGCTCTTAGCTTCCCAGCTAAAGACTTAAGCAACAATCCATTTTCACTCCCCATTCCCTGTGTGTAGAATTGATATCAGACAGGATAGTTTTGCTTGACTGTGCTCTCTACATACAGGGCCTCATACTACAAACGTCCTACTCCAACTGATTTTCTTCTTCCTTCAACAATAGGATTGTTTTTGTTTTAGTCATGGATGTTTTGTTCATTTTACTGTAATATTAGAGAAAAAACCCATAACAGTGAAGACCATGACTTCATGAGTATTATCTATAAGATTACATCCTTTTAGTAAGATTCAAGCAATTAATGCAGGTGGCAAAGGCATACGGCTCCCTCCCTCTAAAAATTTCCAGTGAATTTGTAATATGAGTGGTTGAAGCTCAAGATATACTATTTTAAAAACAGATATGCCTAAAAACTGTTCTGGGTTTGGAACGGAGCTGCACTGGTGTGGTCTTTCACAGCCCCAAGCACTCTGTCATAGTTCTTTCTTGGCACAAGGAAAAGGGGCTGGAACCCTGCTTCTTGCCGCTTGCCCCAGGCCACTTCCAGACAGCCAGCTTGGTGGCTCCTGGCCTCTCTGGTCTCTGGTTCTTGTTGGAACCTGCTTGCCTAGGTCTGGCTCCTCTCCCAAGCCCGGATTTGTCCTTGCAGCACAGCTTGGATAAAGCTGTCCAGTAGTCTCTGCCCTCACCTCTGCTTATCCTTGGGAGGTTGACTGCCTTCCTGGCCCATTCAGTAGCATTCTTTGTATCAATGCTGTTTGACACATACCTCTAACTCTGATACTACGGGCTGCTGCCGTGAGACAGAAGTTGAAGTAACAACGTGCTCATTTCAGAGACTTGTGTATCTGCTTGTGATTACTGTCTTCAAGAGAAGAATAACCCGGCTGGATCTAGGGAGGGGATGAGACCTGTGGAGCTGCCCCAGGCAAACTGTCTACACCAGGACTTTAAAGTTATGAAGAATGGTTCATTAATGTTCTTTGACATCACTGAGCTTTGGGTGTTTGGTTGCATAGCGATAGCTGACTGATACATGGACACAATGCAGCACCCAGATCCCACCCTGTATTTGACCTAGACCTAGAATGGAATTACTGTGTCTGAATTTTCATTAGCATGCTCATTGTCAGGCCAGTAATATCACGGGGGGGGGGGGAGTAGGGGGAGCAAATTGATTTTAGGGAGCAATCTACAGCTCTCATCCACAACTCCATGATCTCCCTCCTACTTTGCAGAGCTGGGGGTGAACGAGTCAGGATGAGATTTAGAGATTTCCGCCATCCTAGGGACAGTGGGCGGTGCCAGGCCACATGCTCCTGCTAATGGCACAGCGTTGGAATTTTCACATCTCTGGAACTCTAGGTCCCTCTGTGTGTCACAGACACCAGTGCTTCCCACATTCCCTCCAACTGCCCTGACGCTTTCTGCCAGCAATTTGGAGCTCTTCTTCTTTCAAGCTCACCTAACTTTCTTTCCAGGAAGTGATGGTCTGGAGTGGGCTCCAGTATGTGCCTTGGTGAGCTGACACTTGGCACTGCTAGTGCTTCTCATATGTATGAGGTGAGGTTTCTAACTTTAGCCACCGAATAAGATTCTCTGGAAAATAATGGGACAAATGGGTCCTATACAGACACATGGAAATGGATACAGAACCAGGGGTACACAATGGGAATTGGCTCAGGCAGTTGAGGTTACAGTTTGTTTTAGAAATGTCTCCCACAGGTTCATGTCTTCATAGTTTGGACCCCAGTTGGTAGCTAAATTTTGAAGGCCCTGAATTTTTTGGAGGTGGAGTCTGGTTGGTGGAACATGTCACTAGGAGTTGAACGTGATACCTACCCAAAACCCTGACTGGAACCTCAGCTTCTTTTTCTATCAGGATGGAGTAGCCTCATGCATCCACACCGTGAATTGCCTCTGTGTAGTCCTCGTAAGGATGGACTGAGAAACCCGTGAAACTGGGAGCCCAAATCAACCCTTTCTTCCTAAGGCTGCAAGGTAACTTATAAAGTCATGGAGGCTGAAAAGTCTCCAAATGTGACACCTCAGCCTGAGAACCAGGAAGGTGATTCAGCATGAGTCAGGAGCTTCACTGTCCAAGGGCAAGAGAAGGCAGTGTCTGGGCCTCAGAAGAGACTAAACTGATCCTTCTTCTACTTGGAGATGGGGATCAATGTGCTGTGTCAGCTAGATTGCATTTGGGGTCCTCATTTTTAAAATGAGTGCTAGGAACTGAATTTGGGTCCCCTGGTATTACTCTGAACCACTGAGCCATCTCCTCAGCCCCATTTTTATTTTTAATTATGTGCACATTTATGAAATGTATGTGTGTTCTGTGTGGGGGTTATGTGCATATGAGTGTAGGTACCCTAGAGGCCAGAAGAGCTGGAGGATCCAGAGTGTGTACTAGAAGCTGAGATCCAGTCATCAGAAAGAACAGCAAGTGTGCTTAACCTTGGAAACATCTCCTTAGCCTCCAGGGATTCCTGTTATGGAATGAATGTTTGAGGAAGTTTCCAGAGAGGCATAACGTGACATCTGTTCAAGTGTGGTTGGTGGGGCTGAGGAGATGGTTCAGTGGTTCAGAGCACTGGCCATTCTTCCAGAGGACCCAGGTTCAATCCCCACCACCCACATGACAGCTCACAACAGTCTGTAACTCCAGTTTCAGGGGATTTGACACCCTCACACAGATAGATATACATGCAGGCAAAACCGCAATGCCCATGAAAATAAAAATAAATACGTGTAGTTGACGCATTCTCTGGATTGGGGTTCTAGACCGACTGAAAAGGAGAAGCTGTGAAGCCGGTCCAGAGGCAGAATTCCTTTTGTCTGTTTCCTGGACTGTGGAGATGATGCTGCTGTCCCATGCTCCTTCCGCTATGAACTCTGTCATGCCTTCCACACCAAGAAGAGCTGTCTAAAACACAGCTAATGCCTTCTACCTCTGGGCCAGTGGTTGGATTCCTTATGGAAGCATTGGGAGAACTTTCTTGGAAGAGAGCTGTATTTGTGTAGTGTGGCACGCCCTCTCTAGAGCCAACCACTTCAGATACCAGTCCATTGCCTTTAGACTGGAGCTAGGGCTGAGTCAGCCTGTTGTAATTCAAGCTCTGTGTGATCTGGGGCTGACCGCATTCAAGAGGAGAGGGCGGTGGGCAACTGCCAACAGCCATTTCAGGGTGGAGTTGAACCAGTGACACTGTGACTGACATGGCAAAAACAACTTAAGGAAGGGAGCATTTGTTTTGCCACACCATCTTTAATTTAAGTGGCCTTGGTAAGCTGTTTGCACATGTTGAGGCTGACTCTAAGAGAAAGACAGACTCCCCTTATCTCAGATTCAAACAGGTTTACCCCACTTGTCCTAGGAGACACTTTCCCAGGGCAGGCCGGTCTCATGCTTTAGTGACAGGGAGAAAGGAGAACACACAGCTATATTGCACCCTTGAGAACAGCTAGAAGGTTATTCTAAGTGTTATTACCTTTATTTCTCCTGTGATATAAAATGCCTGCGGTGGGAATGAGGAGTTGGGAGGCTCATCAGTGGAGAAGAAGATCCAATGCCCTCTTCTGGCTGCCTCAGGCTACTGCACACACATGATGCACATAAACTCAGGCAAACACATATACACAGAAATAAAATGAATAAATGAAATACAATTTTAAAAAGAAAGGTGTCAATTCTTTTAAGGAGTACGGTCAGAAACATTTCTAAGACATTCTATTGGTCAAAGGCAGTTTTAATTGGGGCAGGGCATTACACCTCTTCATGGGAGGGACACCATGCACAGGCTGCTGTTGTTGGAACCATTGGAGACACCTGCCACACTCTACAAGAGTGTTACTTCATGGCAGTATGAGTTTTCTTTCTTTTTTCCTTTGTTCACTGACGTAGCCACAAAATGATTCTGAAACTGTTCCTAGTGCAATAGATAGTCAATGAATACATGGGGGTAAGAATAATGTTTCCAACATTCAGTCCATATTCGGACCCTCTTGTGGACCCCCTAGGATGAGCAGCGTTTGTAGGGGAAGGTGGGATGTGATGGCTCTGCTTCCCGGCCTGTGGTATAAGTCTATCTCACCTCTCCTCACATACGCACAGACATGCAAGGAACACAAGGAGATCACAGTGAAGAAGGAAAAGACAGACTTCACGGGTTCTCAGCCAGACTCTAGCCAGTGGGAATCGCTGTTTCTCCACCTGTAAATTATGTGTGTCTCATGAGGTACCTGGGCTTCTCAGTTGTGCATTTTTACGGACTTGCTAATTGCACTTTTGTTCCTTCATTTCTGCATGGCACTCTGTTGTTAGACTCTCCTAGGTTCTGGGCTGCAGAGGAAAGAAAGTATGGTTAGTTCTTTGAGAGACACACAAATAAGCAGGCCCTCTTAATCCATTTTCTGTTGCTGTAACCTGATTCTTGACACTTTTTCAGAAAAGAGCTTTCCATGGCTCATAGCCTCGGTGTCTGGGAAATCCAAGTTTGGTCGCACCTGGTTGCTTCTGCTGAGGGTTTGCTTCAGGCAGGGCTAGTGGGTCTGTGTGGAACCTAATGCCAGTCTAACGGATGCAGTACCGCTAGAGGGCGCTCTCCTTCCTAGTGAGCCTCCGTGACCCACCTGCCTTCCTTCTGTTAGGGCCTATTTCCCAACTAGGCTGTGCTATGTTTTTAAGCCTCCGCATCAGTTGTGATGAAGATGAACCAAATACAAGCCACAGCAACAGGTGCAACCCCCAGCATATTAGAAGAGGGCAGATCGCACCATCTTTCGCACCAGAAGCGTTCAATAGACTTCCCTGACAGTTCTGGCCCTGACTGAAGAAGAATTCACCTGCATAAGGTTAGAATCCTGCTAGGTTTCAACCTTGGAACAAAAGGCTGAGGTGCCTCCTTAACATATCAAAGCGGACCTGGCTGCCAGGTTCTCCCAGCATCCCTCTGTCCCTACCTGTGTCAGGGCCCTTCTGGCTGGAATATGGCCCCCTATCCTGAACTCTCCAGACCAGGGGGCTAAGCTGCCCTTCCTTACATAGTCCAGCCATTTTGGTTGCCCACTCTCTTTGTACCTTTGGCCTCCAGGCTGCTGCACCTGGTTCCTGTCTCTCCCCTCTCTTCTCCCCAACATGGCTTAGGGGCATGACCCAGATGTCCCTGTCCCTGCCTCTGGCTATGCTCTCCCATGTATCTACAATAAACCTCCTCCATCACATCAGCCATGTTCCCTTCCTTTCCTTTGTTATTCCTTTTTTCATCCATTTGTTGTGTTACATAGGCACCTCAGTCATTTGTCCCAGGGTTGAAACCCAACAACACCAAAGTCCCCACCGCTATGATCCTGGTTTAATTGGGATGGAATACGGCATGTGTTGACCTATTTTAGAAGCTTTCAGGCAATTTCATGTGCTTCATAAGTCCCTGGTTTGGATTTCCAGTCACTGCTAGAACTCCTGGTCTCCCCTTGACTCCATTCCATCATGCAAACGAATGTTTGATTTCTGCTTCAAAAGGCTCTTCTCCTACAAAGTCTAGGGAAGTCCCTTGCTTAAGAAGGAGACAGTTAGCCTTCATGTCTTCCCAGCATGTGAGGACTTTTCTCTACCCTGCCCCTTACTGGAAAATAGGACTAAGCAGACTGTGCAGCCTGGGAGGACACTGCCAGCCCTGGGCAGAAGACAACAACTCCCAGTTTGCTCATCGCCAGCCTTGTGAGGGCTAGACCAACCAAGACTGTGGTGTAGATTTGTCGTTACCACCACCCCTCCTGCAGCTGCCCCCCCTCCAAAGCAATACCTGACCCAAAGGGCGGGGACGTGGGAGGAAGTACAAACTCAAAGCTCAAATGAGAGCTCATCACCGAGTAAGGAAGAGAATGGTGTCCAGAAATGGGGAATTCTATGGGGATTCCTGGTGGTCCCTGCAGAGGGACAGTGAGTGACTTTTGTTGTTTTTATTGTCAATACAGCCAAGAGTGGCCAGAGGAGTGTCAGATTGGCCTGTGGCTATGTCTGTGGGGAACTGTCTTGCTTGTCTCGTGATGGGGGAAGACCTAGCTCTCTGTGGGTTTACCACCACCTCTGGGTAGGTTATCCTGGCTTGTGACAGTAGGGCTGAGCAATAGGCAGAGAGACAGAGACAGACAGAGATACAGAGAGGCAGAGTCAGACAGACAGACAGACAGACGGACACACACACACACACACACACACACACACACACACACAGAGAGCATCATTCTTCCAGGTTCCCTCCCTGAGTTCCTGCCCTGACTTCCCTCAGTGACTGATATTACCTGGAAGTGTAAACTGAAATAGACCCTTTCCTCCCAAAGTTACTATTGGTTCTGATGTTTTATCACAGTAACAGGGAAGGAAGCTGAGAAGGTAAACTGAAAACAGGAAGCCTTCTCTCCATTTGAAAGGCAGCCAAGCCCAGCCTGGAGGTAGCCCTGGAGGCAAAGGGAGAGGAAGGGAGCCAGTGACAGCCCCACCCTGAAGTGGATGGGAGGAGTCAAGAGTAACACACCTTGAGGGCCCAACCTTCATTTCTTCAAGTCCCACAGTCCCTCTCCCAACCCAAACTGCACTAGCAGCAGGGGACAAAGTGCTCAGGCTGTGTGTGTATGGGGGGGGGGGCATTCTAGATTCAAACCACAGCACAGCACAAACAAAAAAGTAATACGAGATGAAATGAATGAAAATGAATACAAACACATTCAGTGAATTCAGAGAAGGAAATGTGCTGAGATGTGCAGGTCTCCTGGAGGTTCACATGGAACAAAGCCTCACCAGAGAACAAGAGAGGTACAGAGGGCAAATCCTAACACCCAAAGCAGAGGGGCATTAGAGAAAGAGAAAGGGGGAAATATCTATAAAGGGAAAACAAGAGTTGAACAATTAATTAAAGAGCATTTTCTGAGCTTCAGAAAGACTTGATTAAAGGGGCTGATAAAGTTCCAGGAAGGATTAATTAAAGAAAGGCATATACTTAGACAGACCTTGGTGTAATCCCAGAATTATAAATTCCCAGGTAAAAGGGGCTACTTACAAAGGAGAGGAAAATTGGTTACTGGTCTAATGTGGTGGCACACATCTGTAATCCTAGTAGTCAGGGAGCTGAGGCAGGGGAATTGTGAATTTGAAGCCAGTGTGGGAAGTTAGTGGGATCTTGTTTAGAGAAGAAAAGGGAAAGAAAGAGGAGAAAAGGAAAAAAACAAGACAAGGCAGAGGGAAAAACATCCGGTTAGTTATTGAGTTTTTCATCTGCTTCTCTGAAAGGTGGAATAACAGGATGGAGAACAGACTCCTGGGTGACAAGGACAGCGGCCCAAGATTCCTTACATATCAGGGAAATGGATTGTGAGATGTGCCGGCCAGTTTTACATCACCTTGACACAAGCCAGAACCATTGGGGAAGAGGGACCCTGAACTGAGAAAATGCCCCCATTAGGCTGTCCCGCAGGCAAGCCTATGCTGCATTTCCTTACTGATGATTGATGTGTGAGGGATCAGCCCATTGGTGGTGGTGTCATCCCTGACCAGGTGTCTAGGGTGCTATAAGAAGACGTGATGGCTACGAAAACCCCATTTTATGCCAGGCACTCATTCTACATTTCTAGAAGATAAGTACTAGACAATTCTGACTCCTTGCCCCCCTTGTCCCCTCCCTGGAACGATGTAACTGCTGTGAGATAATTAACTGCCTGCTCTGGGTTTTATAAATGCATTTATCGCTGTGTACCAGGGAGAGAGACAGTTACTCGCTAGCTGGGGGGGGGGAGTAAAGCAGTTTTTCATACAGCTGCAAATTCCACAGAGATGTGGTAATCGTGGTCTCCACCTTAAAAAACCCTTCTCTTAGCCCCTTCCGGGTGGCACACCTTTGATTCAACTGCAAGACTGTTGTCCTGTTAGCAGTATTAGTAGATTCATCTAGTTATAATTTGGAGTGAATTTGTGGTATATTCCCAGTGGTTTCGAACTCTGTTTCCTAGACTGTGATATGGAAGTAGAAGATGAAATAAATGCTTTCCTCCCCAAGTTGCTTTTGGCCATGATGGGATTTTTTTTGTTTCGTTTTGTTTTGTTTTTTAGTTTGTTTTGATTTTTCACCACAGCAAAAGTAACCGAACTGACACAAGAGAATTCAAAGCTGTCTGAAGACAAAGCTGGAGATGTGCTCATCCCCAAAGAGGTGAACTGGCACTCAGTGAGAGAGAGCAGACCCTGACCTGGGATGGAGGGAGCATCAGGAAGGGAAAGGAAGAAAGCAAGAGAGATAATGGCTTCGAAAGGTAAGAGAAGCAGCCTGAAAGCAGCACACTGTGGGTGGAGATCGATACGTCTTTATCCGGTTTGACAAATAGCTCCTCAGACACTTAGATGATCTCTTCAAGAAGTGGATCTTGGGACCAGAGAGCTGGCTCAGCAATTAAGGGTACTTACTGTCCTTGCAGAGAACCTGAGTTTGATTCCCAGCCACCACATGGCAGCTCATAACTGTAATTCCAGTTCCAGGGGATCTGGTGCCCTCTTCTGGCCTTCATGGACAGTGCACACACATGGTGTGTATACATACATGGAGCCAAAGTGCTCATACATGAAACATAATGTTTTAAATTAAACTATTATGTTGGGTTAAAAACATTTCCCACAATATTTGGTTTCATTTCTCACCGTGCAGTGCTAATAAATCTTTTATTTACATTATGTATGAAACTCTGTAAGTGGATTCACTTCAAGGAATCTTAGTCTCCCTGTACAACCTAGGATAAAAGCAGTGTCCTTTACCTCTAGACCCTGCTGGATAAAGATGTAGGAGATTTGAATAATACAGTTAGGACCTTAATTTAGGAGTTGAGTTTAATTGAGGGTAAGTGATTAACATTAATTAGGATTGTAAATTTTATTCTATACTAGAGAACTGGCATTTCCACTGTATCTCTTTCTGTCTCCCTGCACATCTGTAAACATCAAAGAGGTTATTGTCTGCAAGCACAGTCCTAGGCAGTGAGAAAGAAAGCCACACTCTCTGATCATTTTCCAGTTAAACCAGAAAGAGATGATTTAAAAATGACTCCTCATGTACAGTCACTGTGGAAAACAATATGGTAGTTCCTCAGAAAACAGGGAAATTATTTATCTCAAGATCTCTCTATACCACTATTGGGCATATACCAAAAAGATGCCCCATCCTACCAGAAGGAAATTTGTTCAATATGTTCATGGCAGCTTTATTCATAATAGCCAGAACCTGGAAACAACCTAGCTGTCCCTCAACTGAAGAATGGATAAACAAAATACGGTGCATTTACACAATGGAGTATTACTTAGCTATTTTTAAAAATGCCATCATGACATTTGCAGGCAAATGAATGGAATTAGGGAAAAAAAAAAAAAAAACATCCTGAGTGAGGTAACCCAGACCCAAAAAGGCAAACATGCTATGTATTCACTCATAAGTGGATATTAGCTGTAAAGGATAACCATGCTACAATCCACAGACCCAGACAGGCCAGATAATAAGGAGTGCCCAAGGGGGGAGACACAAGGTTCTCCTTGGGAAGGGGAAATAGATATTGTGGGTGGACTGGGGACAGGTAGGGATAGGAACAGGAAGGGTTAGGTGGGGGTGGAAGGGATGAAGGGAGAGAGTACTGGGAGAGATGGCTGGAATTGGTGTGTGTGTGTGTGTGTGTGTGTGTGTGTGTGTGTGTGTGTGTGTGTGTGTGTGTGTGCAGTGGAAACTCCCTGGACTCTATGAAGGTGATCCTAGTGAGGGCTCCTAGTAATGGAGGATAGGAATCTTGAACTGTTTATCTTCTGTAACCAGGCAACTTCCAGTGGTGAGACTGGGAAATCAACCTGGCCACAGAACCTCAGATTTATAATCTGCTCTGCCTGGGGCAATGGTGGTGCACAATTTGTGGGAGTGATCCAATTTGAGGTCCATGCCAGCAATGAGAGGGAGCCTGTGATACTGCCTCGATGAACAGGAACTGGAGGCGGATAGTCTAGAGACCTAGGATAGAACCATACACTACTGGCAAAAATAAATGAATAAATAAAAAATTAAAAAAATCAGTGAACTGACTCCTAATGATGTTCTGCTATATATAGATTGGTGCCTAGAGAGGCTGCCTCCTGTAGCTGATGGGAGCAGATGGAGAGACCCACCGCCAAATATTAGGCAGAGAGAGAGAGAGAGAGAGAGAGAGAGAGAGAGAGAGAGAGAGAGAGAAAGGCAGAGCCCAGTAGGAGGTCTTCGCTGTGCTCCTCCCCTTGGAGCTTGGGGAACCCTGTGGAGGAGGGGAAGGAAGAATTGTGGCAGCCAGAGGGTTTGAGGACACCTGGAGAGCACAACCTGTTGCATCAAGTAACCAGGGCTCATGGGGACTCACAGAGACTGAAGCAGCAATCCCGAGCCTGTATGGTCTGTGCTAGGCCCTCTGCATACATGCTATGGTGTTTTGGGGTGGCCGTGACTCTTCTGCCTGCTCTTGGGACCCTTTTCCTCCTCCTGGGTTACCTCACCCAGCACTGACGTGAGGGCTTGTGTCTGATCTTACTGTATCTTGCTGTGCTGCGTTTGGTTGATGTGCTGGGGCGACCTGCTCTCTTCTGGGGGGAGACAGGTGGGGAGCAGATCTGCAGGGGAGGGGAGAAAGTAGAGAGGGAGAAGCTGTGGTCAGGATATGTTGTATGAGAGAAGAACAAATAAAACATTTTAAAAATGGCCCTTCCCAGAATGAAGAACAAACTTGTGACTGTTAAAAATTAAGCAGCTTCCTTAATATCTGGGTCACAAGGATTAATAACAACATTTACCACAAAACAAAACAAAACGAAACAAAAAACCTAAGGATGCAGGCAAAGTTTCAGTCAGAGGAAAATTTACAATAAAAAATACAAATAGAAAAATTATTTCACTTTTTTAGAGAGGATCTTACTATGTATCCCAGACTGGCTTATGATTTTTTTCTTTTTTTCTCTTTCATTTTATATATCTGCATGCGTATGAGTGTTTTGCCTATATGTATGTCTGTGCACCACATATGTACCTGGTGCCTGTGGAGAACAGAAGAGGGTGCTGCATCCCTTGGGACTGGAATTGTAGACAGTTGTGAACCTTGATGTAGGAACTGGGAATTGAACCCAGTCCTCTGCAAGAACAACCAGTGCTATTAACTGGTGAGATGTCTCTCCAGCCCCCAGGTTTCTTTCTCTCTCTTTCATATTTTTATTTGTATGTTATTTTACCTGTATGTATGTTGTTTTACCTGCATGCTTGTTTGTGCACCATATGTGTGCATTGCCACTAGAGTCTGGAAGAGGGCATCAGATTTCCTGAAACTAGGGTTACAGATGGTTGTGTCACTATGTGGGTGCTGGGAATGGAACTCAGGTCTCTTAGAAGAGTAGCCAGTGCTCTTAGCCCCTGAGGCATCTCTCCATATCTGGCTTCTAACTCTTGATCCATCTGCCTCAGCCTTCTGAGGCACGGACCACCAAATTAGCTCTGCTGAAGACGTAGATGAGATTAGAGAAAGAAGAGTAGAAAAAGATACACACAAAGCAACATAGGAACAAATTAATAAGTACAAAAACTTTCAGACTTAGAAAATGAAAACAATATAAAGACAAATGAATACAAATGTGTATTGTGTGTGTGTATGTGTGTATGTGTGTGTGTGTGTGTGTGTGTGTGTGTGTGTGTGTGTGTGTTCTGTGAGACAGTACAGTGGGTAAGAACCCTCACCACAGGCCTGAAAACTGAGTTGGATCCTGGGACTCACATTCAGGTGGACGAAGAGAACCAGCTCCACAAAAATGTTTCCTGACCGCTACTAACCAGCTATAGCACACATGCGTGCACATACACCCAGTCATGTACAGCAGCAAATTTATGGTCAGGAATGAAAGGAATAAGTTTAGGAGGGCTGACAACTGTATCAGAGCTGACCAACAAACAACCAGAGAAAAGCCACAATGACCGTCCACAGACATGGCATATTTTGTAAGTGACTCCTTAATCTTTGCATAAAGTCTGAAAGTGGTCTCCTTTCAAATGCTGAGTCTTTACAGTTAATATTATTCTTTAATTTTAAGAAGGATTTATTACTTTTTATTTTGAGTGTATGAAATTTTTGCCTCCAAGTATGTCTGGTGTTAGTGGAGGCCAGAAGAGGACATCAGATCTTCTGTAACAAATAGTTGTTAACTGTGATGTGGGTGCTGGGAACTGAACCTTGCTCCTCTGAAAGGGCAGCCAGTGCATTTAACCACCATTGTTCTGGCCCCCTAATATTATCTAATATTATTCTTTATTGAGTTCTGGATTTTGTGGCCATTTGTGTAGGGATTACCCCCGCCCCCCTTCCCATTTCCATCCCAAATCATTTATTGTGGGCATTAAGAAAAAGACATTCATCTTGACCTACTTATTTGGGATAAAAAAAAGAATCTTATCCAATCATCTTTAAACTTAAAACCATAAACAAAACAAAACAAAAACCCTTTAGCACCTGCATACAAACATAATTCTCCATGGCTCCACTGACAAGCAAAGACCATGTGGAACTCACAGCCAGCAAGGACAGAACCTCAGTCCTACGAAGATATGAATGAATTTGGAGGCAAAGTTCCCCTCCCCCACCACCCTTGCCAGCACCTTCAGATAGGAGCCAAGAACTTGACTTCATTCGGCACTTTTAAAATACTAAGTAAGCAAGCCAGTTGATTTATACCACATCCAGAATCCTGACTATGGAATCATGATGCAGGTAGACATCATCCTAGGCACTGAGTCCATGCTAGTTTTTTATGGTGGGGAAAGAAAACTAATAAATGCCCAGAAAAATAGACTCGGGTACCAGGGGGCTGGACAGAAGTCTCGGCTGTTAGGAGCACTTGCTGTTCTTGCAGAGGACACAGGTTTGATTCTCAGCACCAACATGGCAGCTCACAGCTAGGTTCCCTTGGACTCTGCAGGCGCGCGTGCACGCACGCGCACACACACACACACACACACACACACACACACACACAGTAAGACAGAGATATGATAAAGGCAGTGTTGTCCTGGGACGGAACCCTGATTAACGTGTAAGATTTTGAAGATGTGGTGAGTCTTCAAGTCACACTCTCTTTCTTTATAGGTACAGCGGCCCTGTTAGTGTCCATAAACATTTCTGCCTAACTGAGATCCAGGGAGACCCAGGTGGTGAGGGGATCCAGAACAGAAATCTGGACAGCAGCAGAGCTACCATGGTCCCAACATTATCTCCCCAAATTCTTTCTTGGCATTGGGGTGTGGCTCAGGAGTAGGTTCTTGCCTAGAATCCCTCAGTGAGAGGCTGGGAGTGTGGCTCAGTAGCTGGCAGAGCATGCACAAACCCAGGGGTAATAACTAGCACCAAAAAAGGAAAGTTTTACTTTCTTATTTCTCTGCATCATTCGGTATCCCCTTGGCATTTGTGAGGAGTTGGTTCCATGACTACCCTGAAATGCCGAAATCCCTTCTATAACCACCCCCCAAACCCTTGCATATAATGGTTTGGCGTTTGTATGTAACCTTTGTGCACACCCCCATGTTTTTTAAGCCCCTCTAGGTGACTTCTGTGGCCTAGTGCAATGTAAATGGCTGCTTAATACATTGCTTAGGGAACAATACAGAGGCAGTTTTGGGGGAGAACATTTTTCTTCCTCCTTTTTTTTTTTTTTTTTTTTTTTTTTTTTTTTTTTTAATTCGAGATAGGGTTTCTCTGTATTGTTTCGGAGGTCATCCTGGAACTGGCTCTGTAGACCAGGCTGGCCTCGAACTCACAGAGATCCACCTGCTTCTGCCTCCTCAGTGCTGGGATTAAAAGCTCCAGGCTGGGGGGGAGAATATTTTTCATCCGCCGAATCCAGGTTTGATTCCACATATATTCAGGGCCAGTATTTTGTTTTTATTTCAATTATCCCTTCCTTTTCTAAGGGCCACCGGGGACTTTGTAATATGCACACAGAATAGTGCAAAACTTGTACAGTAGGCTCCCCAGTTACAGCCAGAGAAGCCCCAACTTCTGGCCCAAAGTGTTGACCTAGGCTGTGTTGGCCCAAGCCAGTGGGCTGCGGAGTAGCGATTGGTTCAGGCCTGATGGGTCTTTAGCCCAGTTTCCCCCTTGCATGGGGCTTTGAGGGTTGGGCACACTGCACTCTTGGCTAGGTGGGCTTTTTATGGCATGGCCAGAAGAGGTCTTAGTAGGGCGAGGCTCTTTATTTTTAGCCCCTTAAAGACTATAGCTGTGGCATTATCTCCAATGTCACTGACTAACCGGTCCAAGTCCACTTTTTTCCCTTCTGTGCCCCTTTCTCCTTCTCTGACTCCCCCCACCCCCACTCTACCCCCTTGTGCTTTCAGTTCCACCTTGCTTGCTTCAGCTTCTTTCTCTGTGGAACGGAGTCCAGGGCGCGCTCGGCTCGTTAACTCTCCATCAGCTCTTCTGGAGCAGAGGATCCTGCTCTGCACTGATGCTGTTTGGCTCAGGGTGGCCAATGGTTTGATCTCCAGGGGGTCCCAGTGAGCCTGGTTTAGCCTTTCTGCAGCTCCTTACTTCCACCACCCCTCGCTCAGTGTTCAGAAGCGCCCTGGGACCTACGTGCCTCCGGTCCCATTTATCACAGCGCTGTGGGCCTGGCCTAGGCTGTTTTAAGTGTAAAAGCCCAGCTGGGCGGTTGAATGGCAGACCTCAGTCCCTGTCTCACCTTGTGCCACCGTCGGAAGTCGAACGAGGTGGCGCCAGGCGTTCTATAACCTGGCAGGGTAGGGCAATCCAGCCTGTTTTGCAGCCCGGAGCTCGCCTGCGCTGAGTCCCCGCAGGGGCTGATTGCTCGTCGGGCTCCCTAGCAGCAGCCCAAGCCAATCAGCGCGCACGCGCCGTGAACAGCAGGCGGCAGCCGCGGAGGGAGGGCAGGGTGAGACTGAGAGGAGGAGGTAGGTCTCCTGGGCAGCAGAGCTGCTGGCCTTGACAGCCCAGCTCCTGGGGGGTTGCACCGCGGGTGAGCTCTGCAGATCCGGCTAGGGCAGCGCTCCCTCGCGGTCACGGGTTCGCAAGGCATCTGCTGCCATCTGGTGGCTGCGCTCCTGCAGCTGCGACATCAGGACTAGAAGGGCTTGCAGGCCCTGAGACATCCCTGCACCCAGAGCTTCCCCATTCACACCACACAGCCAGCGGTGTCCATGATGCCACCTCTTGCCCTGTTCCGGATTTTCCTGGCAGAGGGAGAAAGCAAGCATCCCCAAGAAGGCCGTGTGCACAATGATCTGTGCACAGAGATGCCAGGCAAATTTGGTATGTCCCAGCTAAGAAGCAGGAGGCAGGGCCTTTCACCTGGATGGATTCAGTTCAAGCCTCATGTCAGAACACACTAACAGCAGACTGGGTGTTTTAGAGTCACTATTGCTGTGATGAAAAAACATGGTCAAAAGCAAAGTGGGGAGGAAAGGGTTTATTTGGCTTACATTTCCCCAGTGGTCGGTCACTGAAGGCATTCAGGACAGGAACTCAAGCAGGGCAGGATCCTGAAGGCAGAAGCTGATATAGAGGCCATGGTGGGGGAGGGGGTGTGGCTTACTG
This sequence comes from Phodopus roborovskii, assembly GCF_943737965.1. NCBI lineage: Eukaryota > Metazoa > Chordata > Mammalia > Rodentia > Cricetidae > Phodopus > Phodopus roborovskii. Next base: position 97,622 of record NW_026125727.1, read on the forward strand.
GCTTGTTCCTCATGGCTTGCTCAACCTGCTTTCTTATAGAATCCAGGGCCAACAACAGCCCAAGGATGGTCCTACCCACAGTGGGCTGGGTTCTTCCCTATCACTAATAAAATGCCCTACAGTAGGACATCATAGCTGCGTTTTCTCAATCGAGGTTCTCCCCTTTCAGTTAACTTTAGCTTATGTCATGGTGACATGAAACACTGGGGTAGACTGCAAGTTAGGGGATGAAACACACACACAGGCACAGGCACACACACACACACACACACACACACACACACACACACACAGGGGCAGGGGGGGGAGGGAGGGAGGAGTGTGCACTTGGTCATATCATGGGTTTTCTTTCTCCATCCTTAAATTGGGGATACCAATGCTGGCTTCCACCCCCAGGTTGGGTAACTAATTCTACAACGCTGAGGACAAATCTACCGGCTGTCCTGAGCCTCCTAGGTCTTTCTTCCAACTGTAAGCTGATTTTCAACCAGTCTGCAAGCTCTCACAGCTCTGTCCAAACCTTGCGACTCTGCCTCCTGCCTTATAGATAAGGCTCATTCTCTGCCTCTAAACCCTCTCTCCAGGGTCATAGACTAGAAGGTCCAATGTAGAACAGATTGTTTTCTCTGACGCTTTTCAATGTGGCTGTACAGGGGCAACTGGCTCACCCCCACTAATAAGACATGGTAGGAGGACTTAGGTGGTAGTGGGGCTTGCCACCAAGCCTGATGAGCTGAATTTGATACCCAGGGCCCAGATGATGGAAGGAGAGGAGAGACTTCCTTTTCTGACCTCCACATATGCTGTGTGGCATGCACACAAACAATGAATTAAAAATATTAAAAAGATGATGGTAAATTGCAGGACGGTAAACAGCTCTCAAAAAAGGACAGTCTTCAGGGGTGGTGGCACAGGCCTATGGTGCCAGCATCCAAGAGGCTGAGGCTGGAGGAGACAGAGATTCAAGCAGCCACTGTCCCAGAGACATGCGGGGCATGTGGATGCATTCAATTCCAGCGGGCACACGGCTTCCAAGGCTTCTCAGCATGCAGCAGGAGAAGAGCTACAGAGCTGGGTGTGACAGCTAGGTACATTCTGGAGGAAGGGGGATGTCTGTCTCAGCTGCAGCAGTGCATAGTACTCAGGCTGTGAAAACGCCGGCTCTGATTCAAAGGTATCAAATATTTGCTTAGCTGTTCAACATTTCTTCAAATAATATACTCACAACTAATTCATCTCTCTCAAGCCTCCCTCCTGGATTAGCTGTCTTGTCTATTCTCGGAGAAATTTGCCCTACATTCTAAAAATAGTCCTTGGAGCCTGGACACTGGCATTTACCATGAGAGAAGACTTTATTTATTTATTTTGAGAGCTGTCCTCTGGGGACAGCTGCAGCTGAGCCTGGGGACACATTCATCAAACAGCTCAGGTACATTGCAGGAGGCTGAGACCACTGAGGTCTACGCTGCTTGCTGTCTTCCAAAAGAGGCTGTGCTGTGTTCGCAAGGGTGCCCTTTGCCATTTGCGCAGGGCAGGGCAGGGCAGGGCAGGGCAGAGTGTCTCAGAGACAAGATCCTCTCTCTTCCTCTTGGGGGGTTAGAAGGCCAGGATGTCCCTGTTGCTTCCAGGACCTGGCAGAAATGGGTGCATGTAGGGGCTATGACTCCTAAAGTTAGAGCCCAGGGAATGCCTAAATTCTAGCTTTGCCCCCACCCCAGTCCCTTCTTGATACTCTCACAATCCAGCTATCCAGAAAGCCGAAGGGAGCATTCACTTGGGGGGGGTATCTGCTTGTGGGGGGAGGTGTTAAGAGCAGGTAGATAAGGGTGCAGAGGAGTATACTGGCCTCCTGCCTTCACCTGTGACCCTCCAGGTTGATTGATAACTGCCAGTCTACACAGATTCTGGCAGCTCTATTCCCACCTGAAGTTCTACCCGAGGCCTCCTGCATTACACAGAGGGAGCCAGGCAGCTCCGTCTAGGGACCCATCACATGCTGGCCTCCTCTGTATCTACCCTGCTATCACTGAAGGAGGAGAGACTATGCCTTCCACCTTACCCTCCAGGCAGCCTCCTCCTCTGTGTTCACTCCCAGATCCCAGGCTTTCTGAGCACCACCCAGCCCTTATGGCAAGCTCCTATTGTGTGCCCAGCTCCAGAGCTGATTCCTGTCGGTGCGCAGTCACTCCATCATTAACCAGTTAGTGCTGGTAGTTACTTCACCAGGGCTCTGGCATTGACCCCCACAGCCACAGAAGGCTAAGCCTTTGCTATAGACAGAACTGTGTTTCGAGTTGCCACCTTCCTGCTCAGGTTCTCATCCAGCTGGTGTTAAACAATTTCGCCCAAACGAAGAGTGTCTTTAGGAGGCATGTCCACTTGTGGGATAACTCCTAGTATCAGTTTTCACCCAGTTACAAAGAAATTTCTACTCTCCTAATCTCATATACGCAGTCAGCTAATGCAAAATGAAATTCCACGTGATTTTTTTTTTTTTTTTTTGCTTATTTTTAAGTCCACTGGGCACATCGTGGCTGATCGGTGCTCTGACATTTTTCTTCCCTCATTAAGAAAGATGCCCCTGGTGAGTTACTTGTGCTCGGCTCAGAGCAGAAAATAAATATCGCTAGCATCCACTTTTCTGTGCTCTTCTGGGTGTAATTAAGAAGGAGGCACCTGCAGAAGAGGGAGGCAGGACCGAAAGCAGGTTGGCGGGCACTGTTCACAAGATCTCCTGCATGGGGTGGGGCAGGCAAGTCTCCAGAGGGCTATGGAGTGAATCAGGGGCACAGAACCTCCCACTTGCAGGAGTGGCTCAGTCCAGATCTGGGAGAGCGGACAAAGCCTGCAGACAGTGCTGTTTCTCGGACAGAGTCTGTGGCTGAAACTTTAAGAACAGCAAGGAAACGAGGAGGTGGAAGACGCTACAGAATGCTCAGCTCACCATGCTCCTGCCTTGTCTTCTGATCCTTAACGGCAGGGTGGACTTTTAGCTCCTAGAGGTGGAATGCTTTCTTGTCTGTCCCATACTATCTGGCACAGGGCAGGGCTCTGAGGCAGTGAGTGAAATGCTCATTGTCGCCCATAGATATTGTCAAATGGTCTCCTGTGCAATGTTCAGTTTCAAATCTGAGGTGGGAGAGAGTAAAGAGGGAACTCAGTGAACTCCTTGACTCAGCCTGCATGGGTTCATCCACAGAGGAGGAAGCAGCATTTTTGTGCTGAGAGTTCACCACAGATGTCCCTGTGTTATGCAAAATCAAGCTTTTGGCTTCTGTTTCTTCCTTTCTTTCTTTCTTTCTTCCTTTTTTTTTTTTTTTTTTTTTTTTTTTTTTTTTTTTTTTTTTCGAGACAGGGTTTCTCTGAGGCTGTCCTGGAACTAGCTCTTATAGATCAGGCTGGTTTTGAACTTAAAGAGATCTGCCTGCCTCTGCCTCCTGAGTGCTGAGATTAAAGGTATGTGCCGCCACCACAGTCCGGCAAGCTTTTGTTCTTTAGGTCCTAAAAATAGGAAGTGAGTGATGGCTTCGAATCCCAGCCTTGGGATTCATCAGTGAGCATTATGAGAAAATCCCTCAGCCTTTCCCAGGCTAACAACTTGGGGGATGGACACCCCGTTGGGAACCAGCAGTCTGCTGACCCCGCCCCCTGATGGGCGGGATGCTCATGGCCACGTCTTATCTACAACATGACTTACCTGGCTGCTCAAGCTTTACCTGGCTGCCAGTAAAGTTACACATGCACAAGTTTCCCTTTTAAAGCAAGCAGGCTGAGCGCACCTCCCTCTTGCTCCTTCTCTCTCTCTCTCTCCCTCTTGCTCCTTCTCTCTCTCTCTCCCTCTTGCTCCTTCTCTCTCTCTTCTCTCTCTCTCCCTCTTGCTCCTTCTCTCTCTCTTCTCTCTCTCTCCCCTGCTTTCGGTTGGCCACCAGCTACCCCTCTTTCTCTCCCCTCTCTCAATAAACTCCACTTGGGTGCTGAGTCTTGTGTTTGTGTTTCATAGGCAACAGCTGCAGCAAAAGAACAACACACCCTAAGTACTCAGGAGAGCTGCAGGGTCATATTGCCCTTGGACTAACAGTATTTATCTAGATGGTTGCTCCAGACCACAGGGGACAGGTTCACCAACACAACTGTAGCTCTTTACCTCTCTCAGAGCAGCTAGCAGCTACCTTATATCCTCCTTAGCAGAGTGTGGCCACCCTCCCCACCTTGCCTTGGGCATTGCTGAGGTTCCAAAGAGCCTCAGTTAGGACTGAGGATGTTGCTAGGTGGTAGAGCACTTGCCTGGCTTGCACAGGGCCTGGGCTTCTATATTGAGCAGTGAAAAAACAAAACAAAAGTAAATCTGGTGATGGTGTGTAGAAACTGATAGGTACCAGTCAATACTCATGGAAATAGCAAATCATGTTGTAACTTCTGGGAGCTCTCTGCAAACACCTTACCACTCTCCTTTGGCAGGAGAAGAAACTTTGCAGTCTTGGGGATCCCAGAAGGACAAATGGTGCCCTCAGAAGCTGACACATAGGCCCTCCCGGCCCCTCTTTCAGCAAAGTCTCAGCCAGCAGTAGACCCCCCCCCACCCTCCTGTAGATATGGAGTTATTGGTTCACAGAAGCATCTCTGGTCTTCCCACCTGCAGCCTGCAAATTCGGGCTAGCACTGAGAATTCGAGAGGCCCCAGCAAGCTTAGAGTCCTGCAACCAGGAGCCAGTGTTTCAGGTCTGGAGCAAAGGCAATCATCAAATTAAATCATTCATTTCTGACCTGTCAGTCTCTGTAGATGAGCTGGGCCAGTCTGTCTGATTTTTTTTTTTTTTTTTAAATCTCCAGCCCAAATTCAACCTCTGACCTCAACATTTAGGATTAGCTTTTGGGGGATTCCCTCACTCCATTTTAAACTTTCTTAATTTTTTTGCACTACCTCGCCAAGGCTATTTTTTTTTTTTGTTGTTGTTTGTTTGTTTCTCTGTGGTTTTTGGAGGCTGTCCTGGAACTAGGTCTTGTAGGACAGGCTGGTCTTGAACTCACAGAGATCTGCCTGCCTCTGCCTCCCGAGTGCTGGGATTAAAAGCCTGCGCCACCACCACCGGCCAAGGCTATCTTTTAATTTTTTTTTTTTTTAAAGATTTTCTTGTAAGCAGTCATGTGGATGCTGGGGACACAATCAACATTCTCTAGAAGCTTAGTCAGTGCCTTTAACCACTGGATTATAAACTTCCTTTTTTATTTTGTGAAGTAGGGTTTCTCACTACATAGCCTTAGCTGGCCTTGAACTCACTCCTCCTGCTTCTGTCTCCAAGATTTGGGACTTGTACCACCATGCCTGGTTTGGAATTAACCCCTTTTATTTGAGAACACATGCTCCTCAAACCATAGCTCCATGCAGATATTATTCATACACCGCTGAGCCCCACAAAGATGCTCAGAGCCCTTCCTGAGGGCTGAACTTGCCTGATGGATGCTGTCTTTGGAGTCTGTTCCAGGTGGGCTGTTGGTTCCTTTCTTTCTTTCTTTCTTTCTTTCTTTCTTTCTTTCTTTCTTTCTTCCTTTCTTTCTGTCTGTCTTTCTTTCTTTCTTTTCTCCTGCTCTTTTCTTTTTAAAAGAAAACATCACCCACAGCTTGCCTCTTCTCATTTCCCAAGTAGCAGGGGGCCTGGCCCTTGAATTTGGAAGTCTTTTGCTGCTTGCTAGAAAGTGAGGTTTCTTTTTTTTTTTTTTTTTTTTAAGAGCAGAGGAGAGCCAGGGCCAGGGAAGCAACCCAGGGCTGTAGTTCCCTTTCCAGGCTTTCAGGCCCTGCTCTGTGCTTCCTAAGTGGCTCCATCAGGCCCCTCTGCCTCCCTGTGCTTGGCGGTGAAAAGAAAGCAAGAGTTCCAAACTGCTTCTTAACGTGGAACTCTCCGCGTGGGCTGAATAAATTCCAGACTGGCTATCCAGACTTTCAGGGTACAAAGTGCCAAGGGTATCATGGCATGGCTATACAGTGTCTCCCAAACTTGGCCCTACTGAGAAGTGATTGGATCCTGGGGGTTGTGACTTCCTCAATGTGTTAACCTGCTGATGAGCTCATAGCTGCTTGGGCTACTAGGTAGGAAGTAGGAACTACTTAGGAGAGGAAGCTCACTGGGCATATGTTTGAAAAGTTTATCTTGTTTCCACAACAGGTAGAGGGACAGAAATAATCACCCCGGTGCCTTCCTAAAGCAGAATCCAAGAGCCAAAAATCCTGCAGCTCTTTGAAGGTGGGGGATTGGAAGTGGGCATCTGCTCTGTTCTGCCATGAGGGAGGCAGGCTGTGATACCCTGGAGTCAAGGCCCTCCTTGAGCAGCCTGTCCTCCCTGATGGCTTGTCCAGGGACTGGTGTGTGTGTCAGCACACTGTCCTGGATCACTGACTAACCCTGGCTGGTCTCAAAATTGGAATCCTCCTGCCTTAGCTTCCCAAGAGTTTGAAACACCATATTTGTCTGTTGGTCATTTACAGAATCCTGACACAGGGATTTTTAATTGCCACTGGCTGGGCTGGAGAGATGGCTCAGTGGATAAGAGCATTTGCTGTTCTTTCCAGAAGACCCGTGTTTGATTCCCAGCACCTACATGGTGGCTCACAACCATCTCTAACTTCAGTTCCAAAAATTCTGAAGCCCTCTTCTGACCTCCATACTCACTGCAAGCATGTGTAGGGAGTCAGGATGTGGGAACTAGGATTGATATGTGCAATAAGCTTGTTTCAAATTTAAATAAAAAAGTCATTAAAAAAGTGGGAATGTGGTCTCACTTTCATCAATAAGTACAATCAATTAAAGGTTTACTGACCTTTTAAAATATTCATGTCAAGGACAGTCTCTCTCTGTCTCTTTCTCTCTCTCTCTCTTTCTCTCTCTTTCTCTTTCTCTCCCTCTCTGTTTTGTTTTCTTCGAGACAGGGTTTGTCTGTGTAGCCCTTGCTGTCCTTGTACTAGGACAGCCACCTGCCTCTGCCTCCCAAGCTCTGGTTTACTTAGTGCCTGTCAAGTAGTTGATTTACAATGACACATAGATTCATGCACTCATAGGTGTTTGTACAATTTATTTTAGTCTCATAAACCTTTCTAAGCCATTAGGAATACAGTTATTTCCTTTTATGAACATAGTAATATTGACTTTGTGTCATGCCAAAAGGTCACTGCAGGGTTATAAATCATCACATCATAAGCTTAATCTGCACAGTTTTCTCTCTGCTCTCTAATGGTGCTCCAGTGCTCACTTCCACATTGGTGCCTTCCCTGACATCATCAAGCCTCTTCAGTCTTTGGCAGACAGGCTCCTTGTCATTAGCTTCATGGCTGAGGGAAGGGCGGCAAAGTGGCCTCCTCTGTGAGGGTGCAGTCTGTTTCTAGTGGTCACTACAGTTGCTGTCCCCCCCTGGCTGCAGCAGTCTTTTTCCTGGTCGGGATAAATGAATATAGGAAGCAAGCTCTCATGGAGAGGTCTCTGGGGTGAGTGGGGACTAGGAAGGCTGAAATGAGCCTGAAATAGTGGAGGTAATGGCTGTAGGGAGGTTTAAGGAGGTTTTTTTTTTTTGTTTGTTTTTTTAGTTTTTCATGACAGGGTTTTTCTCTTTGACAGCGCTACCTGACCTGAAACTCACTCTGTAGTCCTGGTGGACTTTAACTCAAAGATCTGCCTGCCTCTGCCTGATGTGTGATCATATTTAACGCATCTGCCACAACCCTCCGTTATTTATTTTTAAGCAATGGCCTGATATGGCCCTGGCTGTCCTAGAATTCATTCATAATATTACTAGGCACATTGTGTATGTAAAGATAAAAGGATTTTACTTCTGTTTCAACTACTAAACACTTTTATCACCTTGTGTAAGGATATCTTTCATATGAGTAAAATCAAAGAGTAGCTTTTCCTGGCTATCGTCTCAGAACTTTTGTTTGTATTTTTAATTACTGTCCCCTCTGAAGACAAAATCTCCTTGTTTAGCCCAGACACTTACTATGTAGCCTAGGCTGAGCTCAAAAGAGTAATTTTCCTGTGTCAGCTACTGGCACATTAGAATTTACAGGCCTCTCTCACTGCATCCAAATCAAAAAGCATCTTTGACACTGGCAGTGTGACAAAAGATAAAAAGTGAGTTTCATGGCTGTAGAACTGCGACCCAAGGGCCCAGCCCATCCTGCTCAGGTAGCCTGGGATCTGTCAAGACACTGCCCTTAATTTCTGTTTTAACTTGGACAGTGGGTGAGGGAAAGCAGTAGATTACTAAATAGTGATCACTATGAAACATTTTAAGCGAAAAGGAATTCTCAGAGGAACTTCACATCCTTGTTTAAGAAACATAGGCTTTGTAGATCTTTGGGTGATCAAGGTGGCCATTTTGATCTTAAGCAGTAAGGCACATAGGATTTCCACTTTGAGGCCAGACTGATAACATCAGCATGGACACTAAATGTATTTTGATTACAAATGCCTGCTACTAGTTAACCGTCTATCAAATTGTTTTTGAGAAAGTGCCCATAATATGTGAACTCAATAATGTACACCCTACCTCTTTTTTTGAGACAGAATCTCCCTATCTATGTAAACCTGTCTACCAGGGGACTGGCTATGTACACCAATTGGGTACAACCACACAAAGATCCACCTGCCTCTATCTCATGAGTGCTGGTATTAAAACTTTTTAAAAGATTGCTTGACAAAAATTGTACATATTTATGGCATTTATAATGACACATTGAAATTTATATGTTATGAAATGGTAAAATCAGGCTAAGTAATCCATTAAAGTCATATAATTGTTTTTGTAATGAGACATTTAAAATGTCAGTGATTCTTTCAAGTATATGATGTTACTATGTCATACATTAGATTATTATATGTAAACATTTGTTTTCCTTTAAAAAGTGAATTAGACAATAGTAGCCTATGGGTGTATATCAGTGAATGAACACATATACATCCAGTCCCTGAGTTATATTTCAGAACTGTGGGGTGTCGGGTGTTGGGTAGACAACAGACTGCATGGGAGTCATTTCATGGGTTGTTGAATCAAGAGTAGCATGACATCTGTGGTTTCAGCCACACAGGCAAACGTCCGGCTCTTTCAGGTTATTAGTATTTCTCTTTTTAAAAGAATTATTTTTACTTTATTGGTGGTTTTTCTTTCTGTTTTCTGAGTCCAAGTTTCTCCGTTCTCCTGGAACTCACTTGTAGACTGGGCATAGTTGCACCTCACAGAGATCATCCTGCCTTTCTACCTAGTCCTGGGAATATAGGTCTGTGCTACCATGCCTGGACTTATAGTGTTTTGAGTGCATGTAGGTATGTGCATTGCGTATGTATGTATAGCTGGTTTCTGAAGAGGTCAGAAAGGGACACCAGATTCTTTGGAACTGGACTTAGGTAGATAGTTGTAAGCCATTATGTGTTCAATGTGTTATTGAATCCTGATTCTCAATAAGAATAGCAGGTTCTCTGAGCTGCTGAGCCATCTCTCCAGCCCAGTAATTAGGAATCCTTTAGTGAACACTTTTCAAATACATAGCACAGCTTTGGGTAACAGCCAGTGTATCCTGTGATTCTCAGATTACAGTAGGGTAGCAGGTTCCCCAGAGAGACATTACTTACTAAAATATTTGCTCTGTAGGAAGGAAGGAGGTGCCCCCACTTTATCATCTTCAGAAAACAGTGAATGAAGACATATAACTATTAGAATTTTTGTGATTATTATTTATATTACCAAAGTAATTAGAATGGTATTTGACATGGATGGACTGAGCAAAGGAAGTACATGCTGATTTGTTTGGTAGATTAAATATATCATATTGGAGACAAAGAGTGCATACTTATAATCCTGGCACTTAGGTGGGCCAAGAGGACAAATACTTTGAAGCTATCCTAGCATACCCACTGAGAACCTGTCTGGAAAAGTAAATGAAAGGTGTGAAAATTTCTGATTTCTAGGCATCTCTTAGGAGAAGTACCACAAAGATGAGTACTTGTAATCTTTGATTTTTAAAATGATTTTAATCATTGTGTGTGTGTGTGTGTGTGTGTGTGTGTGTGTGTGTGTGTGTACGTGCAAGTGCACGCATGCACTGTTTGTACTCGAAAGCATAGAGGCCAGAAGACCATTCCACTGGATTTTGAGTAAATGTAGTTTTGATCCACCAAATATGGGCACTGGGTGCTGTTAAAAAAAAAAAAAGCAGTAAGTGCTCTTAACCTCTGAGCCATCTCCTCAGCCCCGAGAATCTGTATTTTAAAGAATATTAAATATAGGATAAGGTCCCCTAACAAATTAGATAGGCACAATATTTAGAACAGTTACAGAAAGGCAAATAACACCAATTATACACAGAAAAGAATATACGAATACATTGAAAGATATTATAAGTGCGTCAGGAAATGTTTGTTGCTTCCTTAAAAATATCCATTCATAAAACTGACACCTTAATATTTTTCATCTTCATAGCAATGAGCAGTGAAGTTTGCATCATGGATTTGCATGTAATTTTCTTCGCATAAATCTGTGAAATCTCTGTGAGAATTTCAGTTTCTGTGAAACTGTAGTGACTCCATCCACCTCCACCATACTACAATGATGACTTGAAGTAGGATTGGTGAGATGGCTCAGCAGGTAAAGGTGCTTGCTATTTAAATCTGACCACCTGAATGTGTCTAAATTTCATCAAGACAGAAAAGGATGGATCCAGAGAGTTGTCCTTTGACTTCCGCAAACGTGCTGGGGCACATATATACCAGCACTCACACAGGTACTCAGTACAGTTAGTAATAGTATACTTCATTCATCATTTAAAAGTGTATTGTACATACTAACCACAGTTCCTCTTCCTTCTCATCTTTTCCCTTCCCCCACCCTATTCATATATTATTCATCTACATTCAGATGTGGTAAGGCTTTCCATGGGAATCAAGAAAGCATGACACATCAAACTGAGGCAGGAACAAGCTCCTTCGCACTTCCTCAAGGCTAAACAAGGCATCCCACTATAGGGAATAGGTTCTAAAGAGCCAGCTAATGCACCGGGGACAGGTCCAGTCTTGCTGCTAGGGGCCCCACAAAAGATCAACCCAGATGCAGAGGGAATAGGATGGTCCCAATCTGGCTCCCTAGCAGTTCCTCCAGATTCCATGAGCTCCCACAAACTTTGATCCCCCTTGCTCATATATTCCCTATCCCTCTCTTGGAACCAGACTCCCAGTGCTTGGCTATGGTTCTCCATATCTGCTTCTATTAGGTTCCAGAGGAAGGCTTTACGATGACAATTTGAGTAGTCATGAATCTGAGTATAGGTGAAGGCCAGTTCAGGCACCCTCTCCTCTATAGTTAGCAGTCTTAGCTTGGGTCAAACTTGTGGATTACAGGAACTTTCTGTGGCACCAGCTTTCTCCCAAACCCATAATAGCCTCCCTATCAAGATATCTCTTTCAACACTTCCCCTGCATCCCAACCCTAATGGGACCATCCTGATCCCTCATAGTCTCATTTTCCTGTCTCTTTCCTTGTACTCCTCTACCCTTAGTTTACCCAGGAAGTCTCATATATTTTTCTCTTTCCAGAGAGCTCCATGTGTCAAGAGGCATCTATATTGTTTCATGTTCTGGCTATTACAAATAATTATGGAATGAACATATTTGAGCAAGTGTATTTTGGTCTGATTGAGCATCCTTTGAGTATATGCCCACTAGTTGTATCACTGTGTCTTCAGGTTGATTGATTCCCTATTTGTGAGAAAATGTCCATACTGATTTCCAAAGTAGCTGTACAAATTTGCCCTCCCACCAGCAGTGCAGTAGTGTTCTCCTTACTCAACATCCCCTCCAACATAGGCTGTCATAAGTATTTTTCTTTTTATCTTGTCCATTCTGACAGGTATAAGATGGTAACTCAGAGCCATTTTGATTTACAATTTCCTGATAGCCAAGGATGTTGACACTTCTTTAAGTGTACCTTGGCCATTCATGGTTCTTCTGTACAAAATTCTCTGTTCACAATCTACACCATTTGTACCATGATTATTTTGTAATTTGATGTCTAGCTTCTTGAGTTCTTTATGTACTTTGGATATCAGTCTTCTGTCAGGTGTGATGCTGTTTAAGATCCTTTCCCTTCTGTAGGTGTTATTTTGTCTTACTGAGTGTGTCCTTTGCCTTATAGAAGGTTGTCAGATTCAGGAGGTCCCACCAGTATGTCTCTGTAGGTAACACCTTGCTACATTTCTGCAGATTAGTTATGCTCGCTTTCTTGAAGTCTCAAGCTGTGGTTTCAAAGACTAAATAGCATTTTCATATAGGACCTCAAAAATAATCTTCAGTTATTAAACACATGGGCATTTGAAAATCAGCTCTCTACTGGGCTTACTTTTTCCTTCTGATTTTTTAATTTCATTTATTTTTATTTTCATGCACTGGTGTTTCTCCTGCATGTATATCTGTATGAGGATGTTGGTACCCTGGAAGTGGAGTGACAGGCAATTTTGAGCTGCCATGTGGGTGCAAGTATTTGAATCCAGACTGGTGCTCTTGAAGAACAGCATGTGCTCTTCACTGCTGACCATCCCTATACCCAATTACTTTTACAGTTGTCATGTGTCTCTGTGTGTTGGCATGTGTGTAGTGCTGCACATGGGTGAAGGTCTAACGATAGGGATAGGAATCGGTTTTGTTCATTCACTGTGTGTGTCCCTGGACCCGAAACCCTGTCATCCGTGTTGGCAGCAATCGTGTTTACCCAGTGTCTTATTTAGTGTTTGTATTGGTGTGAAGAAACACTATGACCCAAAGCAACTTGTACAGGCAAGGATTTATTTCTCATATATGCAGTGTCACTGTCCACTGAGGGAAGCCAAGGCAGGAACTCCAACTGGGAAGAACTCTTGAGGCTGGAGGTGATGCAGAGGCCATGGAGGAGACATGCCTACTGATTTACCCCTCATTTCTTGTTCTTTCTGTTTTCTTCCAGAACCTAGATCAAAAAGCCCAGGAGTGGCATCAGCCACAATGGGACGGGCCCAACCTTATCAGTAAATACTTAAGAAAATGTCCTGCATATTTTCCTTCAACCTGACATTCTGGGGGCATTTTATTGATTGACACCTCACTTTCCCCTGCTCTTATGTAACTTAATAAATGTCAAGGTGACAGAAAATTAGCCATTGCACCCACAGAAGCGTCTTGCTGCCATGACATCATATCTACAGCAAAGGGCAGAAATGTCTACTTTGAATCAAGGTCAGTATTCTGACATAACTCATCACAGTGGGCATGGTGGAGTGCCTCAGCTCATGGCAGTGGAAGTGTGTGGCTGTGTCAGTTCATTTCATGGCTGACCAGGAAAAACCATCTAGCCAGAACAATGTCTGGGCTGTAACATTCAAGGCCACTCGAAATTATTAACACTGCCAAGAAGGCTTGACTTCCTGCAGTTACCATAGCCTCCCAAATAGTACCACCAGATAGGAAACAAGTGCTCAAAGGCTGAGCCTATTTTCAGATTGCAGATTCAATTCATGTGTTCCATTAAGTGTAGGAGTTCATTTTTCTAACCACTTCTGGTGACAGTGGCAATTACTGTCTTTTCTACTGGAGTTTCCTCTTAAGAGAGCTTTCTACCACCAGCCTGGTCCCACAGCCGTGCCAGCCCCAAATAAGACACAAAGAGTATGTATTATATAGAAAGGTGTTGGTCTGTTATTAGCCTTTCTTATTGGCTAGCTCTGTTTTAAGTATTAACACATTTCTATCAATCTAAGTATTTCCTCGTGGTCTTATCCTACTGGAGAGAGGACCTGGAGTTCTACCCTGTTTGATCCTACATGTTGAAACTCCTACTACCTCTGCCTGAAAACTCCTTCTCTCCTAGTCCTGCCTTTATTGCTTTCCTATTGGCCAGCATTGTTTTATTCATTAAGCAATAAGGGGAACATATTTACAGAATGACATTAATCATCAATTTCCTGTCACCACTTCCAAAATTACTTTTTAGAAAGGAATCATCTCCAAGTATGTAATTAGAACCAAAGGGGTCATGAGAGTTGTAATCTACTAAGTTTTATTACTCTTTTATTTCATTTATTGTATGAAAGGTGTATACACACATGCGTACATGTTCCACAGTCTGTGTAGTCACAGGATTATAAGAGATCAGTACCATGTCCAGTTCTGGTTCTTTTCAATGGATACATGGATGTGTGAGAGGTAGGTCATTTTTTCTTTCCCACTAGAAAGCTCTGTGTGTAACAGCATGAGAACTGCAGAGTGCGAGTATTTCTCATCTTATCCAAAACGTTTGGACATGGGTGTTTTGATTGAACAATCCTAATCTGAAAACTTAACTGGAATTGATCTGATGTGAAGGTTTTTCTGGGTGTTTACTTTTCTTTTCTTTCTTTCTTTCTTTCTTTTTTTTTGAGACAGGATTTTTCTGCGGTTTCAGAGGCTGCCCTGGAACTAGCTCTTGTTGATCAGGCTGGTCTAAAACACATAGAGATCCTCCTGCTTCTGCCTTCTCAGTGATGGGATTGAGTTGTGATCACCAATGCCTGGCCTGTAAGTTTTTCAAGACACTTTGGATTCTGGTTTTTTTTTTTTTTTTTTTTTTCAGATCTTGGAGTATGGATTCTCCTGTGCTTGCTCAAACGATGACTTTGAATACTCTGCACGACAACTCTGCTTAACAGATGATACCCAGCTTCATCCATGCCCTCAAAAATAAAAGACACAGATTATGAACTTTTTGGCTGTGATTTTGCACTTGATTCAAATTATGGCCTCAGAACAGAGAGAACTGGTGAACAGAGCTGGAGTGTTTTGATTGAGGAGAACATGGATACAGTGGCAGGAGCATCTGTCAGGTTGGTTGGTTTAATTATTGTGATTCTGTGTATGCATGTGTTGTCACCATGTCATGTATTTGGAGGTCAGAAGAGAACTTGTAATAGTTGCTTCTTTCCATGTCTCATTGAGTTTAGGATATTAAGCTCTGGTTGTCAGTCTTTGTGCCTAGCTCCCCTACCCAATCACTCATTGTGCTCTCTCCATTCTTTTACTTTAGCAATGTCACCAGAAGCCATTGGAGGAAGACTCTGACATCAGACCTTATTTCCCTCACTTTATTTTGTTACGCCATACAATGTTGTGGATGGAATCCAGGTTTACCATTTTAGCAACAGATGTACTATTGAGATTGAGCTCTCCTGCAGCTCAATACTGGGCAGTCTACTGGGCAAACCATTCCTGCATTGAAGAAGTAGACACACTGGGAATAGAACTCACATGCTGGGTAACATGCATCACTTTATTCAGGAGCGATGTACTAGGAATGTCCTTTAATATGGAAATGGAATCTACAATATAACAAGGAGTATAGAAGAACATATCCAAAAGCAATATAGATGAAAATGTACCACATTTAGTATTTGGAGTCATCAACAGTAGAGGCTTTTACACATATCATGCAAAGCTAAGGTCCATTTTTCAATTGCAATTCCGTAGACTTTAAACCTGTGTAAGTCACTGTTCAGGCTTTCCTGAACTCATGTTGTCTATAAAAGAGCTTCAGGAGATTTTTTTTCCTAGACTGTGTCTCATTATATACTTCAGATTGTCCTGGAACTCACTAAGTATAGACCAGAATAGACTTGAACTCAAAGAGATCCACCTCCCTCTACCTCCCAACTTCTACCATTAAAAGTGTGAACCACAATACCAGGTTTTTTTGTTTTGTTTTTTTTTTTTTTTTTTTGAGTCAATTTTTAAAATTACCTGGAGTCTTTCTTTGAGTTGACCCTACTGAGTGAACTTGGTTTGGTTTTCTGTGATAGGCTCACATAAATTGAATCTCTTTGGCTTTGGTAGTCATTCCTGAGACACCAGAGGTGTTTCCAAGGGGTCTCATTATAGGCAGCAAGGGGATGCACTCAGTTCATACTTGCATCCCCATTTCTGAGAAGCTCAGTTTCAGAGAAGTAGATGCTGGCTGCAGGCCTCAGATTTCCTGTGCATCCTTTCTTGCTGGCTCATAATATTGGCAAGTTAGAGAGAGAATGGAGTAGAAACAAAAACTAAAGATAGCCTCTGTTGCTTCTGTCCTGACACCTAGTTGGAATGAAGACAGCTAGCCCCCTCCCCCCCACATCCTTCAGGTTCAGAAGTCCTGGAGCTACTTTAGTCTACCTCTGTTCAGGAAAGAGGCCTCAGCACAGCTACTTGTAGCAGTTTATAAGGGACATGCTTTATGAGAGGCAGGGATACTTTTAGATTCTCCTACATCCCCTGTGCTTTAATATGGAAATGCAATCTACAATATAACAAGGAGTATAGAAGAACTTATCCAAATGCAATATAGAAGAAAATGTACAGACACAGGAACCTTCATGCTAGATTAGGATAAGACAGTACCATGAGAGGCAGGATACTGCAGGTTAGACAAGGATGGGACAAGCTATGAGACACAGGGATCTGCAGATTGGACAAAGGGAGAACAGAATCATCAGTGCAGGAAACTGCAGTCTAGGCCAAGAGGAGACCGAACCATAAAATGTACGAAATATCAGGTTAGATCAGGAGAGGACAGAACTGTGGATGTCCTAGCTTTCTGAACTGGAATAGAGTCCGATAAGATTCTATGACAGACACCTCAAACTACTTAGAGGAAAACATGGGAGAACACACGATCCTTAAAATGGGCTAAAACCATGGTCTTTGTTTTCACTGGGAGCCACACATATAAAGGAAGCACATGATAATTGCTGAGCATAAATCTACCCCAGGGTCAATGCAAACGTCCTGCTTAGTTGTCAAATAAGCAGTGATCTGTTAGATTAACCCTGGCAACTTTCAATGTACTAGGAATGTGTTCTGTCACAAGCTCACTTCCTTCTCTCCTTTTTGCCTTTTATTTGGAGGCCAGGGTAGGGTGCCCAGTCTAGTCTTGAAGTTGGGATCTCCCCACCTCAGTCAGTCATGTAGATGGCATAACAGGTCTGCATCACCAGGCCTAGCAGCAATTATCTTCGGGCAGCTCTGAGATCTTTCCCTAAAGATGTTGCACATGGAAGTTGCCATCTTTGAGTAATACTAGCCATCAAAGCTTCAAGGGTCTTAGGGATGATACTTCACTGGACCACTAGAGGGCAATGTAGAATCAGAAATGACACAAGGGTTGTTGCCTTCTTCCTGAGTCAGGGCTTGATTTCCTTCCATGTCTGTTAAAATCAGGGTTGCCCACTATTTCTGAACATCACAGGTGGTTCTTGTGAGAAGGAGATGTGGGACTTCAGATCAGAGATATTTCTGTGTCAATACTTCAGCTGAATTTTGATTTAATGCCTCAACAGAACCAGATGGCTTGAATGAGACATAGGGTAAAAGGAGAGAGAAAGGAGAAGAGATATGGTTATAGATAATATTCAGGAATTTGTGGCTGCTTAAGAGAGTGGAAAGACAGTAGGCAAGCCACCCCAGATTTTAGTGAGTGCAGCACAGGGCTGCCCTGATGAACACAAGGAGGTTGTCTTGGCACTCTGTCTTTGTCTTATCCATTCATTACTTATTTTTGATGTTATTTTTTCCTATTTTTTGAAAGAATTTTCTTTCCTGCTATCTTGCTATTCTAAAGGGGGGGTATTCATATCTGCAGAGTGTCTGTGCACTACACACAAATAATGTGTTCACTAATGTGAATTATATGTGACCACATACTCAGGAATTTAAGTTGCCAGCATCATTTTCCTATAACATGTAGATTTCAGAGAGAGGAAGCTGAAATCCCTTAATGACATTGTTACTAATTGAGATTCTCATCTCCTTTGGCACATAGTATATGTATGATTAAAGATGGAGGTTTCTGTTCAGTATGATTGCTCCCCACTCCAACCCAAAATAAACACAGAGACACTATATAATTATAATGTGTGGCTGATGGCTAAGACTTTTTATTGGCTAGCGCTGTCTTAATTACTATCCAATAACTACTACATATTTCTATATAGCCTTCCCTTACCAGGGATTGCAAGGTACCTCCAATCTTCCTAGTCTCTCTAAATGCTTCCCTCTCTCTCCTTCCTCCTTCCTCCTACAGCTGTGCCTATACCCCTTGCCTGGCTATTGCCCAATCAGTGGTTTATTCATCAACCAAGAGAGAAACATATGTATAGAAGGACATCTACCATTGTATGTTGGTATGTTGGGCCATCTCATTGGAATTTCTGTATTTTCTCCTCAGCACCATAAGAGACTTGTTCTTGTAAGAGGGCCTTAAGGCAGGGCTGCACTGTGCTGGTGTGTGTGTGTGTGTGCGCGCAGACAGCATTTGTGAAAGAGTAAAGCAATGACTGAGCAGTTGGGCTATGTCCTGTATGTCCTCCATAGGTATAAGCAAGACAATGATGCATACAAAACACTTATACACATAAAGTAAAAAATAAATAATATTCTATCCACCAGGAACAGATGCTTGGGAAACAAAATCTTAAAATAATGTCATTTACCATACCATCATATGAAATATATAATACGTTTAGTAACAAAATATATTCTAGGCTTAC
The DNA here is from genome assembly GCF_943737965.1 of Phodopus roborovskii. Lineage (NCBI taxonomy): Eukaryota > Metazoa > Chordata > Mammalia > Rodentia > Cricetidae > Phodopus > Phodopus roborovskii. The sequence continues at coordinate 116,178 of NW_026125727.1, forward strand.
ATCTTAAAAACCATAAAATTCTGATAAAATAAATCAGAGAGGAGCTAAGTAAAGTGAACAGCTAGCTGTCACACAGGATGGGAGATGCCACATTGTTAAAATTTCTGTCCTTCTCAACTTAAGTGCTATATTCATCAAATATCAACTTTAACACCGGTTAACTCTAATATATGTGGGAAGTATAATCACCAATAACAATTCAGAAACCAAGAAAGCAGGGCCAAAGAGCCAGCTCAGCTATTAAGAACACTGTCTGCTCTTGCAGAGGACCCATGTTCTATTCCCAACACTCACTCAGAAGCTGTCTGTTAATTTAGTTCCAGGGGATCCAACACATACAACTCATACATATAAAATTAAAAAAAAAAATAAACTGTTTTAAAAGAAAGAAAAAAAGCTGAGTGGGAGATTCACAATGACTTTTCCTCTAAAGCTGTAGTTATATTTCTATTATTTCTTCCTTTCTTCCTTCTTTCCCTCCCTCCCTCCTCCCTCCCTCCTTCTTTCTCTCCCTCCCTCCCTCCCTCCAGAGCTGATGCAATGATCCCCCAGACTGCACCCTCCCTGGACCAATTAATCATGTACATCTCTCATCCTCTGCCTCAGTTCTTCCTGTGTTTAAGCCTAAGGCTCACATTCCTATGCTAAAGATGGATGCTGCATTACCTGACTCCTTCATCTGTTCTTCCTAGTGTAGCCATGTTGAATAAATCTCTTCTCTCTGCTTTCCAAAATTGCTTTGTCTACCATTTTCATTTTTAGATATTTATTATATGTATGTTTGCGCATGTGCATGTGTGTGAGCATGTGGAGTTCAGCCGATAACTTGCAGGAACCATTTTCTCCTCCAGCACAGGTTCCAAGGATCATTCTCAGGTCTTCAGAGTTGGTGGCAAGTACTTTGACTTGCTGTGACATTCACCTCTTCCGTAGGCTCATACCTTAGAATACTTGTTCCCAGTTGTCCACCATTTTGGGGAAATTATGAAACTAATAGGGGCCTTGCTATATAGAGAAAGTATATCATGCTGGTGGGCTTTGAGAATTTACAAACTTGTCCCATTCCAGCTTGGTATCTCTGCTTGCTATTTGAGGGTATTGTGTGATCTCTCAGCCTCATGCTCTAGCCACTGGCTGCCATTCAACCTCAGCCATTATGATTCTCTCTCTCTGGAACTGTAAGCAAAAATAAGTTTTCATCTTCTCCATGCTTTTGGTCATGGTCAGAGCAAGATCATTTGGTTTTTGGCCTACTGGGTTCCATCGCTTTGTAGTGACAGAGTCCTCCTACGTCATCCAGTCTGCAGATCTCAACACATCACAGTCCTTACAAGATAAGCTTAGCCATCTCTCCTCAGTGGGCTGTTTAGAGAGACAAGTGATTATGAAGAGTAGAGAAAGGAGATGTGTTCTGTGTGACATACTATGCAGAGAAACAGAGGTCCATTCACACTCAATGCCACAGTACAGCTGTCCTGAAGTGAGGTTGATATTTAAATGGAGAGCTAGAGGCAAGGATACCTAAGCAGTCCTGGCCAAGAGTCCCACCCATCATTGACTCCTCATTAGCTCATTTTTGATCCTCTTATAAAGTGGTCTTATATGTTTTTGGAAATGTGTAAAATGTCTTTTCAGGAGGCAGTTTCTCTTCTGGTTGGTCGAGGCTTTGCCTTTTCCTTCCTCCAAGATAAGACTGAGAGGAGATTCCAATTGCTTCAAGTATTTTGTTTCAATACTCACTAGCCAAATGGAGTGACAAACATGGCTGTCTTTGGACTTTCTTGGCTCCTGCCAGGATGTTGAAAAACACCAATGTGGCTTCTTCAGAGGGCATCGGTTTACACAACTTGGAGAGCATTTTTTGGTTTTGATCATCAAAGAATTGGTGTGTGTGTGTGTGTGTGTGTGTGTGTGTGTGTGTGTGTGTGTGTTAGTATGTAATGGTTTAGTATGCTAGAATTTGAAATATATATCACTGTTTGTGTTGAGCTACGAGTGTGGGTGCCATAGATACACTAGAAATGTTCATTCTGGACATTTTCCTATGGATAAGAGAGGGGGAAAACACAATAAAAGAACACAGAGTTTTTCCTTGTTTGAAAGTCTCTCCTCACATGCTGTAAACATAAAGTTCCTCTTGTTTCCTCCTAGGGATATTCCTTAAGACAACTGAGTCAGCACCGGTGAGCACTTCCTTCTTTCTCTCTTTGTTTTTTGAGACGGAGTTTCTCTGTTCTGTAACTCTCTCTGTAGACCAGGCTGGCCTTGAACTCACTGAGACCTACCTGCTTCTATCTACTGAGTGTTGGTCAACATTTCCTTCTATTCCAAAGCTACTGGGCAGGATTTCTGTAACCAGAGTCTCCTTGCCACAAACCATAACAAACAGAACTATAAATAAATAAGATAAACAAATCAGCGAAGTCAAAGGCAAACATACAAAAAACCTCCTGGAACAATACACTCCTTCCAAACAATGTTCCACTTCCAATCTTGCACACCAAAAGTAATCAAGGAAAACAAAAAAAAAGGAAACACAGAGTTGGCAGAGATAGTTTCACATGACTTCAAGGGCAAAATAGCTTGCCACATCTTTCAAAGCATGGCTCATACTTGTGATCTGAGTAATAAGGAGACAGACAGGAGGGTCATGAGCTTGAGGCTACTCTACTTGACTTGTGTCAAGAAATCCAAACTAATGTATCAAAGAAACCAAAACTTCTTTAAAAAGAAAGCATCCAAGGAAGTAAGGTTGCATGGGGCAAGAGAGATTGCCAGTGGTAAAGAGCTCTGGTCACTGTTCCAGAGCACCTAGGTTAGATTCCCATCACCCACATGGTGGCTAACAGCAATCGGTAATCCAGTTCCAGGGGCTCTAACACCTGCTTTTGGCCTATTCAGACAGTAAGCATGCATATGGTGTGTGTGTGTGTGTGTGTGTGTGTGTGTGTGTGTGTGTGTACTGGCTGAACAAAAGGAAAGACTGAGGAGAAAACTCACATATACATTTTAATTATTGAAAAGTAGAAAAATGGGTGATGTTATTGATTTTTGTTACTGGGGAAGTTGAGTATCCTGGTTGGTTAGATTGTCAATATAATGTAGATATTTGGGAAAAAGAACTTGATTTGAGAAAATACCACCATCCGGTCTGTAGGAAAGTCTGTTGGGTACTTTCTTGGTTAATGATTGATGGGGGCAGGCCCAGCCCACAATAGTTGTGGTCATCCCTAGAATGGTGGTCCTGGATTCTATAAAAAAGCAGGCTGAGAAAGCCATGATGAGTGAATCAGTAAGCAGCACAGCTCCACAGCTTCTTCTTCAGCTTCTGTCTCCATGTTCCTGCTAGACTCTATACCCTGATATTCTTAAGTAATATGACCAGAGAAATTAACCCTTTCTTTCCCAGATTGTGTTTGGTCATAGCAATAGAAATCCTAACTAAGACACTGTGACTTACACAATGGATTCTTTAGTCTTGTTAGTAAAGAATTTAGAAATAGACTCAGAAGGGAGCTTGAGGACAATTTTAATGTAGTTTGAAATGAAAACAACAGGGCAGGCAAGCTGTAAATCTTGGCATCTGCCTGGTGAAGGGAAATAGAGGAGGAAGAAAGAGAGCCATACTGTTTGTAAGCAGTGATATGGGAAATAAACAGCTACATGGGGATTGGGAGAAGGGAGGGGGATTTTAAGAAACAGAGTGAGAAAGCCCAACATACCCAGAAAAGCATACTGTCTTAGTTAGGGTTCCTATTGCTTTGAAGAGAAACCATGACCACAGCAATTCTTAACAAGGTGGTAACTTCCACTTTCAGAGGTTCATTCCAATATCACAATGACAAGGAGCATTGTGGGAAGTATGGTGGCATGAAGGGAGATGTGGTCCTGGGTATAACTTGGCTTGCAGGAAACAGGAAATTGAGATGCACTGGGCAGTATCTTGAGCATAGGAAACATCAAAGCCCACCCCACAGTGACACTTCCTCTAACAAGTCATACCCACTCCAACAAAGTCACATCTCCTAAGAGTGCCACTCCATATGACCTTCAGACTACCACCCATGCCAAGACAGTGGCCAGCACCAGAAAGAAAAGGAGATGGAAAAGGGAAGAAACAGGTAGGTTTTTTCTGAGTGTCTGCATCGAGGCAGAGTCCTGGGAAGGACAAGTCATTGCCTCACAGTGGAGGTCAGTTATCCTCTCTGTCAGTGCTGGGAGATGAAGCTTGTTCTGTGGAAGAGCAGCCAATGCACTTAACCAGTGAGTCACCTATCATGGTTTAATAAGTATCAGGATAAACAAATAGGTCGAACAGATGTTTATTCAGGGAGAAATAACTTACAACCTAGACAAATGAACATCAGCAGGTTCCACCAGATGCTCTCCTCTCCAAATCTGGTCCAGGAAGAGAACTCTCCTAGGTTCCTCCTCAGACCTAGTTCAACAGGTCACTTCAGCACATCTCCACTCCCAATGGCGTGGTCAGTGTCACAGATGCTCACAAGGTGAATAGCTCACTACTGCCCTCCCCCCACCCAAAAAATAAATCTTATAGAAAGGGAAAGTAGAACCTTTCCTTCTTTGGTATTATAACTCTCCTGAATTCCCTATTCTGCCATTTCCATTCCTGACAGTTCTACCTGGTTAAGGGCCGGATACCAAATCAATTTCTATATTCCCTGAATATTACATAATGCATGGAACAGAACTTTTTAATGGGCAGAACTCCCCCTGACTAAACAGGAGTGTATTTATGATCTTTTGTTCAGAATCTCACCCATTTCTCAGCTTTGAAGCTGCCTCTCAGGGACATTATACACGGTTGAGCAAGTTGTCAGGCAAGAAGGCCTGAAAGGCAGCCTTCTCTCCACTTACCAAGTTGTGTCTTGTCAGACAGGCCAGTTAGAAACACTTGTGTTCTTTATGTTCCCACAGCATCCACGGCTGACCCTGTGACCACTCCACTGCTCAGCATCACAGTTTTCTTTCTGGCTCAGCTTCTGTGGTGACTGCAACGGAAGAACAGACAGACATAGGTTTGGTTCCCATTATGCATGCCCATAATATTATAATAGTTTATGAAACTGTTTTATGAAATTTGAATTAAGTTTCCATTTTGGATTACAAGAGAGCTAGTCAATGAATGATATTCTGATACAAACAAGGTAATTCTGCCTGAAATTTTATCTATATTTGCTCCGTTCACGAGCTGCTTTTGTTCTGAGTTTAAATGGGCCTACTGTGTAGGGTAGCTCTTTCCCTTGAAGTTTTTGAGTGGAGAATGAAACTTAACATTCTCTTACTCTTGTGTCTATTCACTTTACACATAGGGCATCCTGATACGCATAGGACAGCCACTACCAGAGGAAAGAATTTTTTTTTTTTTTGGTTTTTCAAGACAAGGTTTTTCTGTGTAATTCTGGCTGTCATAGAACTCACTCTGTAGACCAGGCTGACCTCATACTCAAAGATTTGCCTGCCTCTGCCTCTGGAGTGCTGGGATGAAGGTGTGTGCTAACACCTCTAAGCAGGAGGAAAAACTCTTAATGTGGTGATGAGGACACAGTTGGGGAAAAGAATATCTAGGAATGGTGGTTCAGACCTGTAATCCCAGCACTGAGGAGGCTGAGGCAGGATCATAGCCTGGGCTACATACATAGTTTCAGGCCAGCCAGGACCTCAGAGGGAGACTCTGATGTGTGGGAGATGAAGGGCTTGGGGTTGATGGTGTGCTTCAATCTTTAAACTAAATAAGAGTATGAAAGAGTTTATTTTAACAATATAATTGCAAATATCTAAAACTCTTAAGATCAAAAGAAATTAAATCACAGCACCACAAACAAGTTTTCAGAGAAAAATGTGTGACTGCTTGAAACGTCATTCTTCTCCTGGAATTTGATTTTTGCTCTATGACTTCAATTGAGAATAAGGTTGTAAAACAAACTGTAGTGAGATAGTTCTGTGGCACTGACCATGCCCATTGGGGGGTGGACCCATGGGCGGAGTGACCTGTGGAAGGAGGTCGGAGGGGGCCAGGAAAGGGGCTCTATTTCTGGTGTGACTTGGACAGGAGAGGATCAGGTTGAATTTCCTGGTGTTCATCTGTCTAGGTTGTAAGTTATTTCCCCCTGAATAAACATCTATTCAGCCTATTTGTTTATCCTGATCCTTATTTACCGCGATAACAAACATGGTCAGTTTTCCTAACTCAGTGATGTTCTAATCAATCTCTTTGGAAGCACTGGTTGATTTGTAACTTGTGGCCTATGGTATTTCTTACTGTATTGTTCATTTGGTTACAATGAAACACCTTTACATGCTTTGATTGAACTCTGTATTTATTTTACTTAAATTTTTAGATTGAGTATCACTATGTAACTCAGGTTGGCTTAGAACTTATGGTCAGCGGGCCTTGGACTCCAGACTGTTAGGATTAAAAGCACAAAGTACTGTGTACTCCAGATCATCTTATCACCCAATGTCTGGGGTGCATTTTGGGTATTTTTATTCACACATGCTTAGGTGCATGTGTGGCATGTGTGGACATAAGTGCACATGTGTATATAGGCATGTATAGCCTGGAGTAGATGTCAGGGGAATTCTTGGATGGCTATCTAATTTATTTGTTCATGTGAGGACCCTTGCTTAACCTGTCTGTTAGGAACAATGCTCAGTCTAAAAATAAAAGAGAGCATGATGGTGTCAGAGCACTTTCTGCTCTAAACCAGCTTCAGGTAAACCGTGCCTGAATATGCACTTATTGTGTGCTAAACTGTGTGTGTTCTGTGCCTTGTAGACAGCTCACAAGAGCCTTGCAACATTTTTATGAATTCAGCTGGGTGATTCATCTAATTTTGCCTGAGAACAATGAGATGTGGGCTGAGTACCTATCCCTTATCAAGCTGCAGTGGCTGCATGGGGATATTCACCCAGGCCTGCAATTTGCTGCCCTGGCCTTGCCATCTGGTGCGCATGGGGATCCTCTCTCTCTTAGCCCACCTCTGCTTCCCAGTGCCTCTCAGTCCTGCTCACAGCAAAGCCAACCCAGATTTTCCCTGACCTTCCACTGCCTCTGCTATCTTCCTAACATGTCATCATCCTTGTTAGTTACTGTATATACAGCTTGGGTCCCAAGAAGCTGAGGGGCCAAAGAAAAGGAGTACTAGATCACAAAGGCTTTTAAACTACATGCATAATTTAAACTACTTGTAAATCTGTGCTTACTCTCTCAAAATGTCAGCTGATCAATACTTGCTTAAGGCTCAGCAAAGGCTTAACTGCCCTTTTCTTCATGACTGCCACTCCCCACTCCTAACAGATAGCAGCAGCCCTTCCCCCACCATGCATTCTTTTTGTGTTGTTTAATTTACTTTTGAGACAGGATCTCACTATGTAGCCCTAGCTAGCCTGGGATTTCTTATATAGAGCAGCCTGACTTTGGGTTGAAAGAGATCTGCCTGTCTGTGCCTCCTGAGTGCTGGGAGTAAAAGCACAAGCCTTTTGGTCTGGTTCTCAACCACAGTTCATCTAATTTACTCCCTTTCCTTCCCAATCACAGCTATTTTTCTTTTGATCCTTGTTCCTGTATTTTTTTAAAGACATACTTCCTTCATTTATTTATTTGGAGACAGTGTCTTGATGTGCAGCTGACCTTAACTCATGATCTTCCTTGCCTCAGCCTCCCGAGTGTTGGGATTGACAGGTCTGCCACCACACCTAGCCCCATGTCAGCTGTTTTGTGGGGTAGCTTCCACACGTTTACTCATACACACACACACACACACACACACACACACACACAGACACCTCCCCACACACACATAGACACACAGAGACACACACACATAGACACACACAGACACCCCCCCCCCACACACACACACACAGACACACACACACCACACTCACAGAGACACACACTACACACACACACAGACACACACACACACAGACACACAGACAGACACACAGATACAGACAAAGACACAGACACACACATACACACACATACTCACACACCTTTATCTACTATCCAGGTCCAGCATAGTCAAGGATAGGACAGAACCAGACCTAGATAGCTAAGCCCTTTCTCCAGGAACATTAGAGATTCTTTTGAGAGAAAATGGGACAGGACTGCAGTCCAAGCTATCTAGGAGGCTGAGGCAGGAGGATTAAAGTTCAAGTCCAAGCAACACAGTCACTTAAGTGAAGTTGGAGAACTTGACAACATCGTGTCTCCAAATGAAGGATGGATTCATGAGACTTTGATTTTTATTCCCAAAGTGGCCAACAATCCCCAGGGAGTGAATCCTCCAGTCTCTGCAGCATTAGCAAGATGGAGCTTTCCAGGGAGCAGGGACAACTGGGCAGGAGACGAGAAAGCATGTTTAAGGGAGATTCCTACACCCATCTCCTTAGCTCTCTGTTGTAACATCTCATTTCTGTATACAGGTCCCTTTCCATTTAATGGTGTTAACCTCTGTTCAGCTAGATGGATGCCCATTGGTACCCACACAGCAGGCATCTGAGGATAGGGGCATAGAGGACAGATCTGGTCTGGAATCTGCCACTTGCCACTTCTCTAGGCAGTGAGCAGCAGCCCCCTAGGGTATGAGAACTTCCACTCCTGCAGTAGGACAATGGTGGACATGCTTATCTTGCATTAATTCCACAGAGTAATAATCTAACCACATTCTGAACTGATTTGAGGCACTCGTGTGGACCGAATTCATCCCTACACCCTAGGAGTAGCTTGATAAAGAGGCAGCCAGGCCCCATCAAGTATTATTGCTTAATTAAAATCAAACTCCCATGTAATTATTTATTTATTTATTTTTACTTTGCCATAAAACAAGACTCTCTCATGTGCACAGTCTAGGTATAAAAGATAACAGATGAGGAGGAGAGTCTATTTCTGAAGAGGAAGGGGACCGGTGGGGTGGATGTGAGGGGCAAGTAAGGGTAATGGTTGATTATAATCAGAGGGAATGAAGTACATTCATGAAAACATTGTAATGGGTCCCACTCTTTGATGGAAGAGTCCCTTGATGAAATCTTCCAACCTGCTTTGTCCTGATGTAGGTCATAAAGCCCTCTCATTCTGCAGCATCCTGTCTTACCCACTAAGAAAGGTCATGCAGGATGTTGAAGCCCACAAAACTTTCCCTTGCTTTTTCCCAAGGAGATTTGTGCAAGGTTTCTATATCATTCAAATTCCTTCTAGGCCCTGGCAATGCTTCTATCTTTGATTTTAGCCACAAGGTTTCCACAATGATTAACACCACTGATTATTATCTATTTAGACTGTTTTTCCATTTTTTTTCTATTGTCTTGTATGGTTTTTCGTTTTTCCTTACTGATTGTGAAAATTTAAAAAGTATACCTGGATAAGAATTATTGATATATATATATATATATATATATATATATATATATCATAGATATAGTTAACATACATATAATACCTGTCTGGTTCTGTGAAGTCTTTAAGTTAGTATAGTAAGAGTCTTCTCTAGGTCTTTCTTTAATTAGTATTTGTTAAAAGATTTATTTAATTTATGTGTGTGAGACAATAATGTGGACAGCAATCAAAGAAACCACCAGACATCAATCTTTGGCCTACACACACACACACACACAACCCTGGTATTTCCGTGTCTAGTTACTGCATGCAATCTTCTATTGCCTCCACTCAATGCTTAGCTCCAGCAGAACAGAACCCTTTTTCTTGCTAATGGCTCTACCAACAATTCTTAAAGCTGGGCCATGCACACAATAAGGTGTCCTGTGCATGAACATCTTTGAGACTCAGTCCTTACTTCCTGGGAGAAAGCAGGAGTGATTTAGTGATTTGACCTCTTACCACTGCTGAGACACACACAGTCAGGCCCTGATCTATTTATGTGTGGGGCACACACACACTTGGCAGCAAACATTGTAGCCCCAAGCTATTCTGCTACCTGATCACCAGTTTTTGTCTGAGGGACAATCTGACAAACTCAAACTGTGTCCCTTAATGTGCCAGTATGGCCATCAGGCATTATGCTAGGGGTCAATGTGGATAACATCTCACTTTACAGAGGCCAGAACGGCCCAGGGGCAGTAGCTTCTGAGCAGTGGAGATAGCTAAATCTCGTAGGAGCAGAACAAATAATAAAAAATTGGTTTTGGGCTGAAGCAAGGGCTTAGTGCTTAAAAGCACTTACTGGTCTTCCTGGGGATGGAATTTGGACCTCGGTATCCACATTGAGTGCCTAGCTCACAACTGCGGGTAACTCCAGCTTCAGGGAATCTGACACATTCTTCTGGCTTCTAAGACATTCACACACATGTAGCATTCAGTCACACAGACACATGAATAAAAAAAAAAATAAATCTTAAAAACAAAAATAGGCTCTCCTCACTTGATGGACTCAGGTGAGCCACCCTAGGATGACACATACATCTGAATGTCACTTACACAGAAGCCATACAACGTTCCACACTACAAGTAAAAACAGGAAGGGATCTCATGTCCATTGGAAGGCTCCCATCAAAGAAGTGCCAGTAAGTACCAGTGTGGGAAAAGTAGAAGAGGCATGTGTTGCATGTAAAATGCTGTTGCTATGGGCTGGAGAGGTAGCTCAGTGGTTCCCGATACTCTGATACCTACATCAGGTGGCTCACGGCTTCCTGTAACTCCGGTTCCAAGGGATCTGCATTGCACACACATAGATACACTCATAAAATAAACAAACACATCTTGAAAAAAAATGACATCGCTACTATGGAAAACAACCTGAAGTCTCCTCAAAAAACTAAAGATAGAGTTACCATACACACAACTTTACCACTGTGGGTCTGTCTCTAAAGGGACTGGGAGAAATAATGATATTCTTATGTGTGTTTATTAAAGCCAAGAGGCAGAAGCAACTCAAACATCCATCACTGGGAAACATGTGACAGTCAAGGAGAAAGTGTGATCTACAACCAGAAGTTAAAAATCCAGACGCAATCTGACCCGTTGCCAGCCTTCCTAAATGCTAACTTAGTGAAATACAATCACATTCAAGCTAACACAATAGAAAATATATTTACCCCCTGTAGAAAAAGTTTGTTGACCATTGACATACACAGAATGCACAAGGCATCTTACTCATGGATACTAACAATCACATCTGTTTTGATGGAACGTATTATATTCTGCTCACTGCTCACTGCATACAGCCCCTAAGAGAGGTCTGGGGCCTGGAACATGGGCAGGTAGGGTCACCCTGCAGGCCCACAGGCCAGTCTGAGCATTCCCAAGTTATTACAAGGGTAGTGAGTCACTGAGACTTTTCCAGAAAAACAATAAGGAAAATGAACCCTTAGGTGCCACTTTCTCTGCTAGCTAGCTAGCTAGGCACATAGCATGGTTGACCTAACTCAGTCCCCACAAACGCTCACCTGGACAAAAAGCACCATGTCCCTTCACAGTCACCACCCCAGAACCTCTGCTAGTGGCCAAGTTTCCAAATAAACACGGAGGCAAGGAAGAGTAACTTTGACCTAGGGTGCATACCTGTAATATTTAGCATCTGGGTAGATGAGGCAGGAGGAGAGGGAGTTCTAGGTCAGTCTGGGCTATACAGTGAGATCTTATCTCAAAAAAAAAAAAAAACAAAATTAAAAACCAAAAATAAACAAACACCCCCCCCCCAAAAAAAAAAAGAAGAAAGAAAACCTAGTGGGGTAAGATGGCTCACAGGGTAAGGGTGTTGTGACTGAACTCCACACAGAGAACTCACATGATGAAAAGGGGACAATGACCCCTGAGAGGCGCGCCCTCTTCCACATAAAACTAAACACACAACCCCCTCTCCCAGCACACCCATTATCAGAAGTTCTTAAACTCCAGAGTGCTCAGTCTCTTCTACTGCCAGACCTTCCTGTCTTCTCTCACCAGCCAAGCAGGGTGGCCAGTCCCACCCTGCAGGCCAGGATGCCAAACCCCTCCTTCCTTGGCGAGGCCTGGCTGGCCAGGTCCCAGTGCTCAGTCGACTGGCCTGGCCACTCTAGGCAGCTCAGAGGGCTGAGGTGGGCAGGCCACACAGCAGGTGAGGTACTTTGGCTTACACAGACCACAGGGATCCTGACTCTAGCACTGATCGCCCCTCCTCCGAGGCCTCTAACCTGCCAAGTCCGATATCAGCTGTGAGCAAATTCCAAGGCCTGAGCCCTCTAAGCCTGTGCAGGCATTTTAAGAGTGCCATTTGCCTTCCCACTGAGGCCTGGAGACCAGGCTTTGGCACTTCAGGTGTTCCCTAGGAGAGTCTGGCCCAGCTCAGTAACTTCCTACAAGAAGAGTTGCCAACTCAAAACTCTTCAGGGTTCCCAATCAGAGGCCAGCGAGAACCGTCCTTCCCTCCCACCCATAAAGCGTCTCAGGCCAAGTAGTGCCTCCCGGAACATCGTGGGACAAGATGCGGGAAGAGACCCCCCATGGAGGACCCCCCCCTCACAGCTCACGCACATCTCGGGGACAGTGGCCCTGGAGTCCCCAAGGAGCTGCTTGCTAGCAGCGAGTACCCTGTGCTCCGGTGGAGTTCCAGATGTCGATCCCCGCGGCTGAGGGTGGGAGGGGAGCGCTTCCCGGTGCCGTAGCCTCTCACCTCCTGCGCAGACCCGCGCACCCCTTGTAGGTCTCCGCTCGGGCCACCAACCCACGCGCCGCCCACGCCTCCCTCTCTCCGACTCCCCGGCCACGCCCTCTCGGGGGTCTCTTGACCAATAGGAGCCCTGTCAGGCAGGCGGGGGCGGAGCCGGAGCGGCCCGAGTTCCCTAGAACTAAGCATGGGTGCTGCAAGGTAAACACATCAGCTCACGTTCTGTGTGGGTGTTCTCAGGACCGATCCCTGGTTGGGTCCGGTCCCCAGCTTCCCAGGCCGCCATGCTGAAGACCGAGTCGGCGCGGGTTTGGGGAGCGGTCCATGACTGATGCACGCGCCACAGTTATGGTGGGGCCCTGGGCCCTCAGATGCCTCTGCTATCATGCTGTGTTCGGCGACAGCGACACGCCTTTTATTGAAGACCAACAGAACTTTATAAGAATTTTGCGGTGGAAAAATGTCAAAAACACACGGGAGGAAACAGATGAGTTTAGTGGACCCCACGTTCTCATCACTTAGCAACAAAGCAAACAGGTTAAGTAAACTTTGCTTGAGCCCACCCTGGCTCCTGGTGACACTCAGAACTCAATTCCAAGCCTGCCTTCCTGTCTCACCTGCCCCCACACAACCCTCTTCCACTGTCTTCTTCAGGTTCCTCTAAACCACAGGGCAGGTTCCAATCTCACCCTTTACACTCCCCCTACTTTGTCACCCGTTTTGTTGTTTGTTTGTAAAGACAGGGCTTTACCTATTGTCACCCTCCATACCCTTATCCCCTGCTCCTGTCAGCATTTATTGAGCAGCATACTTTAAGAACATTCCCGTTTTGGCTTAAAATTTGTTTAAACATTTACAAAATGCACTCCTGTGAACATTTCAGATCGGAAGAATTCATATAAATTTTAAACTCTTAGTCCCCTCTTATTCCCTCACTCAATCAGTACGGGGATTTGAACTCAAGGCCTCACAAAGTAGGGCTACATAACCAGCTCTGGTTTTTAGCTTATCTAAGATTTGGGGGCCTGGGTGTGATCTCAGCACTCAGGAAGCTGAGGCAGGAGGATTTGGGAATAAGGGTGTACTTCTCCACAGCAAGCATCCCCTTTATATGGGGGTTCATGTTCTTTTCATCCACCACCGACCTCACCGCTCTCTATGGTTTACTCTAAGCCTCCCCTACCCACTGATGTATCCCAGTTAGATTTTTGGTTGGTGATGTACCCAAACTCTGCACCGTGTAGAGGGAAAAGACAGGAAGTCCCACGGGCTAGGTTCTATTACTAGAGTTTTAGGTCCGAAGCCTGGCTCTGAGTTTCCTCCAATGCCCATTCATCAGGCAGAGTGATGGTCAAAGGCAGAGGGGAGATTGGGGAGAACAGGTTGTTAAATCTCAAATCCCAGATGAGTGGTTACCTGAGGTGCCTATTTACCATATTAAAGCAGACCCTGGCTGCTAGATTCTCCAGGCTTTCTTAGCAGTCACCCTGGTTTACATATCTCCCTCACCTTTAACTCTCTAGTCCTTTGACTGGGGCTGGGCTTCCTACCCTCTCTAGGCAACTGCTCTTTGTTCCTGCTTTCCTGGCATTTTGGCTTCTGGCTCTGGGATCTCCCTTGGCCCCTCTTCCCACTTAGGCAGTTTCAGTCTGCAGGCCATTCCACTCTGGACTTTTCCAGATGCCTCTGCCTATGCTCTTTCCCATATTTACAATATCTAGATACCTACGATAAACCTTCTTCTCCACCATACCTAGGAGAGTCCTCATTTGATTTTTTTATTTTTTTCCATCCACAGATGAGGGGTTTTGTGACGTCCCAAGTCTATCTTCAGAGCACTGACATAAGCTTTAGGTTTAAATAGATGAAGAATTTGGGCAGGGGAATGTGAGGACATCAGAGACCATTGTCTGATGGTGGCTGGGGTGAGGGTTGATAGGATGGGAGGCTTTGCTATTCTCAGAATCCACGAGTTTGGGACAAGGACTGCAGAAATTCTGGTGCGTTTGGAGGCTTTGGAACAGGATATTGTAAAAGTTGAAGTAAAGATGCTTCCTGTGTGAATGCCATTAAAGTGGTTAGAGCACTCTTGTTTTTAGACAGGCAGGCTTTTAGTGGGTGAAATGCCTACATGCTGGGTAGGAAGGCAGCCTGACAGGAAAAGAAATGCAGGGAGACATGCTGGGCTCTCACCCAGCCCCCCTTCACCTCCCCTGTGGGCACAAGTGAGGGGTCTGCTTTTCAACAGAGGCAGTGTTCCAGTCCCACCAAGAAGCTCAGGTTGCATACTGAAAATGACACCCCAAGTGGACACTTTGCTTATGTGGAGGGGTCTTCAGTCTTCAGGGTCATGTGGATTTTCAGGGAGACATGGAGGTGGCTAGGAGGAGCATGGGTCCCTGTGAGGGCAGAACAGTCTTGTTTGTTTATGACAGCATCCTGGCATCCCACACAGTGTCTGGCAGAGAGTGGCTGACTAAAGAAGGGGAGTCTAAAAAACCTGAGGAAGCAATGAATACCTGTTGCTTCTGGAGCCAGGAAACGCCTCCAGCTTTGTTCCACTGGTGATACAGGGCCCACTAAGAACTTAGTCTCAGCTGTCTCCTAGCCCCAGCATCCCATGCAACAGACTGGAAGGGTGGGACTTCCCTATAGCAGCACAAACTGACCATCCATTTACTCACCCCATCCCAGTGGGGCCTGACTGAGGGTGGGGAGGCCTGAGTGAGGGCTTCTACCCTCCTCCAAAGAAGAAGACAAACTTGTGACTCAGGGAAAGGCAGCAATTGAGTCAGCCAAGCCACAAGCTGTGGAGGTCTTTTCTGCTTCTTTGGCTAAAAATCCTTTCTGGGAAAAGCTGGTTTCCAGACTGCAGGAACCAGGGAGTGAGCCCCAGGCTCAGCAGGCCCAAGCTAGTCTTTGTCTTTTTTTTTTTTTTTTTTTTTTTTTTTTTTTGCAAAACCCCTGTGTGAAAAAATGTCTGGAATTTTCATTGCCTTGTTTATTGAGTTCTGTCTACACACCAAGCTCAGTACACCGAACTCTTCATTATCTTGTCTCTTCTCACTCCAAGCCTGCAATTTCCTGTGATTGGCTCTAGAAGCAGAGGGTTTGGGGGATACAGCCCAGGGGTAGAGGACCTGCCTTGAATGTTAGGGGTCCTGGGTTCCATTTCAGAAAAAAAAAAAAGTAAAACAACCATTAGCATACTTAAGTGTAGAAACAACAGGTAATCTTAATCCTTGAAGAACTAGAGAAGGGTCATGAGTGTGCAATGCTTTTCTTCTCTTCAAGGCCCTGGGTTCCATCCCAGAATCACACAAAAAACAATTGGTAAATCTGAATCAGGGATTGGCAGGCTTTCTGTAAAACATTAAGCATTTGGGGCTTAGCAAAGGGGTGTCTGGGACCACCCCTACAGAGTGAAAGCAGCCTTGGGCAACATGGAAATAAGTGATAAATGATATGCACACTGATATTTGAATTTCCTATAATTTCTAAAAAAGTATTATAAAACATTCTTCCTTCGTTTGTATTTTCATTCTAGCCCCTTAAAAATGTGGATGCTGGGGGCTGGACAAATGGCTTAGAGGTTAAGAGCAGTTGTTGCTTCCACAGAGCATCCTGGTTTGGTTCTGGGGCCACAAAGAGGCTCACAGCAACCTGTAATTTCAGTTAAACACTTTTACACATAAAATTATACATAAATCTTTAAGGTGGGTATTGTAGTGCACACCCTTAATATCAGCACTCAGGAGGCAGAGGCAGGCAGATCTTTGTGAGTTCGAGGCCAGCCTGATCTACAGCGTGAGTTCCAGGACAGACAGAGCTACATAGAGAAACCTTGTCTTGAAGACAAAACATACAAATAAAAATGTGGGAACCATTCTCAGTTTTACAACTCTGGGTCAGTATAAAAAGTTCAAAACAAATGTTGGGAAAACAAAATTTTAAAAGTGGCTATGGTGGTTCATATGTATAATCTCAACACTTGGAAGGTCGAGGCAGGAAGTTAGTAAATTCTAGGTCAGCCTAGGCTACATAGTAAAACTGTTTGAAAAAACAAACAAACAAACAAACAAACAAACCAAGGACGAGGGGCATGACTCAGTGTGCTTGCCTATCATGCACAGGCCACAAGGTCCTGGATTTTGTCCCTAGCACAGGCAGGGGTAGGATGGAGGAAACAAAAAGAAATCGAAAACCGAGATCACACCGTTTTAATGACAGATTACAAAGCTGATGACAAGTATGTACCATGCCCAACCCTCCACCCCCACCACCTTTGGAGACAGGATCTCACTAGGTAGCTCTGGCTAGCTTGGTATACACTATGTAGATCAGGCTGGCCTTGAACTCATCGAGATCCACCTGCCTCTCCCTTTGGAATGCTAGGAGTAAAGATATACGCCACCCTGCCCAGCTATTGTTTTGTTTTGAGATGAGGTCTCACTACCATATCCCTGTCCTGGAATTCACTCTGTAGACCAGGCTGGCCTCCAACTCACAGAGATCCCCTAGTCTCAGCCTCCTGAGGGCTGACATGGCAGTTGTGTGTCATGACAACTCCATTGCCTTCTTAACAATAATACATTCTGATATTTACTCTTAAAGCTATGAGAATGTGGAACATTTTGGAAAGATCTCAGTTGCAGTGGTTGAGAGGATGGTCTTTCGGGTGTGAGAGATGACTTAGTGGTTAAGAGTCCGCACTGTCTTTGCTGAGGATCAGTTTGGTTCTGGGCATTCGCTTCCAGTTTACAGTACAGTTGCTGCTGCTCCAGATCCAGGCGATCTAACACCCTCTTGTGGGCACTCAAACTCACACACCACCCCCACCCCAATATACACACAAACTAAAGACACAAAATAAAGAGAAGGAGTTTCAAGAGAGGATCTCAAGAAAAGTGATGCAAACCCAGGCGATACTGACAGGCCGCACCTACACCCACTCAACTGTGAAACTTCACCGCATCCTACCCCTTGCTTTTGTGAGGCAACAGTACTTATCATTTCTCTGTGTATTCTCCCTGTGTGTATCTGGCCACTGTTCATCCTTCCAGCCTGTCTCACATCAAAGATTTCCCCTTGAGGCGTCAATGAGGCCAAAGGAGGAGACAGGGGAATGAAAACAAAGAATGCCTTTCAAAAAAATCTTCAGATGAATAAAGGCAATGCCACATAAATATAATGTTCCGAGTGTCAGACACACCTAATTCTCGGAATAAAGCCATGAGGTCTTTGATAGCTTGTTTCACAGAGTTCCACCTGGGTTATTCATTCGTTTAACAGCCATGGGACAACCCTTTGTATCCCTACCCGGTTTCACAGGAAGATGGAGACTGGCTCTGGCCTTGGGGAAATATGGTGGTCTGACTCATATTTGAATGCTTAGTCTGCATTTGGTGGAACTGCTTAGGAAGGATTAGGATGTGTAGAGGTGTGTGAGTGGAGGTAGGCTCTGAGGGTCAAGAAGCCCACTCCACTTCCTGTTGGCCCCCCCCTCCTGCTTTATGGATGTTGTTTCAATATGAAAGCTTCAGCTACTGGTCCAGTGCCACCGCTGCCTGCCTGCTCCCACGCTCCCTGCTGTGATGGTCACGAACTCTAGTGCTCTGGAATTATGAGCTTCCTTTTATAAACTGCCTTGGCCATGGGGGTCTTTTTGCAGCAATAGAAGAGTGAGTAAGACAGGGAGTTCACAGAAGAGATAAAACCCTGTGATAACACATGAGCATAAACAGCAGGAGTGCTGTGCTGGTAGGGGAGCAGGTACCCTATTATGTCTGCTGCGGAATAGTTTTGTACAATATGAATTTGGGTTGCTCTCATTGTCAATAAAAAGCTGATTGGCCGATAGCTAAGCAGGACTTTTGGTGCAGAGAGAATGCTGGGAAGAAGGTCCAAGTAAGAGGAGACACCATGAGACACAGAGTGAGCATCATGGGAAGTACATACATGAGCCTGGGGCAGCACACAGATGAACAGAAATGGGTTAATATAAATTATAGGAGCTAGCTAATAAAGAGCCTAAGCTATTGGCCTGGCATTTATAAAATTAATATTAGGTCTCTGTGTGGTTATTTGGGATTGGCTGCTGGGGCACGGAAAAACTCTTCCTACGCATGTCCCTCTATCTTAGTTACTTTTATAATTACTGAGACAACATATGTAACAGAAGCAACTTAAGGGAAGACACATTTATTTTAGTGCACGGTTTCAGGCATCCAAGTCCATCATAGCAGAAAAGCCTGGCAGCAGGAGGAGCTCCTACCCTGTGGTGGTTGGAAGCTCACAGCTGTGGCTTGTTCGTATCATAGCCACCTAGAAAGCAGATAGCAGGACAGGAAGAAGCCAGGAATAATGTTCCCAACAGCCTGCTCCCAGTGATCCACTTCCTCCCACTAGGCTCTACTTCCCAAAGTTGCTCTACTCTGACTAAACAGCACACTGCCAATACGTTAGCCTATCATGGGCATTTTGGATCCAAGCCATAAGTACAACTGTCTTAGTACTGGAGAGTCAGCCCTGGGTATTTACATGTTAAAAGACCTTACCTGTTGTGTTTAAGGCAAGAAGACAAACTTTAGAGGCCACTGACAAGCAAGCATGAGAGAGAAGAGGCTTAGCACACAGTATAGAATAGTAGCAGTTCTCAGTCTTTGAGTCATGCATGACCCCTTTGTGGGGTCAAAGGACCTTTTCACAGGGGCCATCGGAAAAACACAGACATTTACATTACAATTTATAACAATAGCAAAATTAGTTTTGAAGTAGCATCAAAAATAATCTTACAGTTGGGGGTTACCACAACATAAGGAACTAACTGTATTAATGGGTCTGTGGCAATTTGAATGTAATTGCCCCCCCCATAAGCTCATAGGGAGTGGCACTATTAGGAGGTGTGGCCTTGGAGTGGGGTATGGCTTTGTTGGAGGAAGTGTGTTCCTGTGGCTTTGAGGGGGCTATGCTCAAGGTACTGTCCAGTGTTTCTTAAGAAAGTGTATGGGGCACAAATACGCTGGAAAAGCCATTTGGTAATAACCATTTAAACTTAACTCACCTTCGGGAACTCTGCCACTTAGAGAAAATGTAAGGAGGATGTCAACAAACAGGCAGAAGCCTGGCTGGAAGGAGATCTGTTAACATAGGACCAACTAAAGATAAGAATGAAAAAGAGTGTGCATGTGTGGCAGAGTGTGATAAGCAAGGTATTTAAAGACCAGTTTAGGACTGAGAAGCAGAGCCCACCATGACTGCGTGAACTCCTCTCTGCCTGAGAAGCCAGTGCACTAAGCTGAGAGACTCCCTCCCCACCCCAAATCCCATACCAGACATCAAAGACAGGAGATCTAGGTGGGCTTGCCACTTGAATCCAGAGGAATCTTGAGACATCTTGAGCAGTGGCCCTGCGCCAGACAGGTACTCTGGTTGTGAGCCTAGTGGCTATGACCTCTAGGACTTAGCTTCTGCTTGTGTGTATTGTTCTGATATAAGCGTGAAGTAACATATATACTCAAAAGCAACTTGTTGAGTCTGTCATGATTCCTCCCGGGTTAAAACCCAGTAAGTGCTCGAAACAGAACAATTCAAAAGCAGTGAGGATGGGGCTGGAGAGATAGCTCTCGGTGGCAAAGAACACCGGCTGCTTTTCTATAGGGCCAGGGTTAGGTTCCCAGCACCCACAAGGTAACTGACAACTGTCTGTAATGCAGTTCCAGGGAACCCTATGCTATGCCCTGTCTGTCCTCCACAGGTGTAAGCAAGACAATGATGCATACAAAATACCTATACACATAAAGTAAAAAATAAATAATATTCTATACACCAGGAACAGACACTTGGGAAACAAAATCTTAAAATAATGTCATTTATCATACTAGTCATTTATCATATGAAATATTTAATAAGTTTAATAACAAAATATATTCTAGGCTTACATCTTAAAAAGCAGAAAATTCTGATAAAATAAATCAGAGAGGAGCTAAGTAAACTGAACAGCTAGCTGTCACACAGGCTGGAAAATGCCAGATTGTTAAAATTTCTGTCCTTCTCAACTTAAGTGCTACATCCATCAAATATCAACTTTAACACCAGTTAACTCTAATATATGTGGGAAGTAGAATCACCAATAACAATTCAAAAACCATCAAAGAAGGGCCAGAGAGCCAGCTCAGCTATTAAGAACACTGTCTGCTCTTGCAGAGGACCCGTGTTCAATTCCCAACACTCACACAGAAGCTGTCTGTTACTTTAGTTCCAGGGGATCCAACACATACAACTCATACATATAAAATTTTAAAAAAAAATAAACTTTTTTAAAAGAAAGAAAAAAGGTTGAGTGGGAGATGCACACTGACTTTTCCCCTAAAGCTGTAGTTAAGATAATTCTATTCTATCCTTCCTTCCTTCCTTCCTTCCTTCCTTCCTTCCTTCCTTCCTTTGTCCCTCCCTCCCTCCTTCCTTCTCTCCTTTCTCCCTTCCCTCCTCCCTCCCTTTCTTTCTCTCATTCTTATGTCTTCCTCCTCCACTTTTTGAGTTAGTTTCTTACTGGCTGTAATGGAACTCTCTATGTAGGCCAGGTTGGCCTCAAAATCAGAGAGATTCACTTTCTCCTTCCTCCCAAGTGCTGGGGTTGAAGACATGTGCCATCACACCCAGCCTTCTTACCATGCTTTGAAAAGATTCATTGTCAACAGAACAGACTCAGGCCCAAAGACAGATCTTCATGAACATGATCAATTACCTTCAACAAACATGGTGTATGTGTCAAACATCAAACTTTATAGGAAAATTGTCTCTAAATTAAATGGGTCATTGAGGCATCACTTGTAATTTGGTTTTTAATTTTCTTTTCTTTTCTTCTTCTTCTTCTTCTTTTTTTTTTTTTTTTTTTTTTTTTTTTTTTTGGTTAGGTGAGATCAGCATATGGTTGGATTTCTTAAAGTACAGTGGTTGTAGATTTCTGATGTGGGCAAAACAGGAACTCATGGCAGGCCCAGAAACTGATTTTAATCCCAGTTTACTGGCATTAATAAGATCCCAGCCCTCATAAACAGAATGAGTTGTGTATCAGCAGCTATGGAGGCATAGCTACAATTGTTCTTATGCTTCAAGTTAAGGACAAAAGTTTTCTAACTCTGAAAGGACATCAGTGGATTCTGAAATGTCTAACTGCATTTGTCAAGTGCAATGCCTAGAGAAGCTGATGTCAACTTACCATGTAATACTTAGTTTGTACAATAAAGTGCGGACCTGTGAAAATATTTACTTTGTTTGTTTTATTTATCTATGTGTATGTGTATGCAAATGCAATCATTCATCTTCTTGGCTATGCTGAAAACCAGCAAGCCTCAGTTATTCTATCTCTGTCTCCAATCCCCTGCCGAGGTTATAGATAAGAGATGGATTCTAGGTGTGTGTTTGAATAGAATGGCCCCCATGGCTCACATATTTGAATACTTGGTCACAGCTGGTGAACTGTTTGGGAAGGATTAAGAGGTGTGGCCTTGTTGGAGAAGGTGTGACAGTGGGGGTGGACTTTGAGGTTTCACAAGCCCATATCACTCCCAGTTACTTCTCTTGCCTCATGCTCCTGAATCAAGATGTAAGCTCTCAGTTACATCTCTAGCACCATGTCTGCTTTCCTGCTGCCATGCTCCCTGCAGTCATGGACCATAACCTCCAAAACTGTAATTAAGCACTTTCTTTTATATGTTTCCTGGGTCTCGGTGTCTCACAACAGCAATAGAAAAGTAAATAAGGCACCTGGTTTGTTACATGGGTGTAGGGATCCAAACTTTGGATCTCATGATTGTATGGCAGGGACTCCTAACTGCTGAACCATCTCTCCAGCCTCTTCTCGTCATCTATAATGTCTCAATTGGTCGTGGAAGTAAAGCACAACCCTTGCTTCAAAAGGAAAGAGTGGCAGTTTGTTCTGAACCAAACATTAGAGACTTTGGCCCCAAAACATAGATTCAAGTTCCCTGAAATGGCATGTTCCCTTATGAGAGTGCCAATTTAACACATATCATTGTGACTCCAGGGTGAATACTCAGAGACAAATCAACACATTAAATCGAAGTCTCCCTGGAGTGTAGGAACTGTGAAGCTCAATAAACTTGGATCATTATCCACAGCAGGGAGGCTGTACCCTTGAGCAGAGGTGATCATTTCCTGGGAGCAAGAAAGCTCTCCTGGAAGGTTGACAACACCAGAGTTGAGGCAAGAATCCACCAGACCGCACCCTCACTGGACCAATTAATCTTGTGCATCCCTTATCCTCTGCCTCAGTTCATCCTGTGTTTAAGCCCAAGGCTCACATTCATATGCTAAAGTTGGATGCTGCAGTACTGGACCCCTTCATCTGTTCCTCCTAGTGTAGCCATGTTGAATTAATCTCTTCTCTCTGCTTTCCAAAATTGCTTTGTCTACCATTTTCATATTTAGATTTTTATTGTATGTATGTTTGCACATGCATATGTGTGTGAGCATGTGGAGGTCAGCCGATAACTTGCAGGAGTCAATTTCTCCTCCAGCACAGGTTCCAAGGATCATTCTCAGGTCTTCAGAGTTGGTGGCAAGTGCTTTGACTTGCTGTGGTACCTCAAATGACATTCACCTTTCCCATAGGCTCATACCTTAGAATACTTGTTCCTAGTTGGCCAGTTTTGGGGAGGTTATGAAACTAATAGGGGCAAGGCTATATAGAGAAAGTATATCATGGGGTGGGCTTTGAGAATTTACAAACTTGCCCCATTCTACCTTGGTGTCTGCTTGCTATGTGAGGGTATAGTGTGGTCTCTCAACCTCATATTCCAGCCACTGGCTGCCATTCAGCCTCTGCCATTATGGTTCTCTCTCTCTGGAACTGTAAGCAAAAATAAGTTTTCATCTTCTCCTTGCTTTTGGTCATGGTCAGAGCAAGATCATTTGGTTTTTGGCCTACTGGCTTCCATCGCCTTGTAGTCACAGAGTCCTCCTAGTCATCCAGTCTGAAGATCTCAACAAATCACAGTCCTTACAAGCTAAGCTTAGCCATCTCTCCTCAGTGGGCTGTTTAGAGAGACAATTAATTGTAAGAGTAGAGAAAGGAGATGTGTTCTCTGTGACACACTGTGCAGAGAAACAGAGGTCCATTCACCCTTAAGCCCATAGTCCAGGAGTCCTGAAGTGAAGTTGATATTTAAATGGAGAGCAAGAGGCAAGGATAACTAAGCAGTCCTGGCCAAGAGTCCCACCCATCATTGACTCTTCATTAGCTCATTTTGGATCCTCTTATAAGGTGGTCTCACATGTTTATGGAAATGTGTAAAATGTCTTTTCAGGAGGCAATTTCTCTTCTGGTTGGTCGAGGCTTTGGCCTTTGCTTCCTCCAAGATGAGACTCGGAGGAGATGCCAATTGCTTCAAGTATTTTGTTTCAATACTCACTAGCCAAATGGAGTGACACACATGGCTGTCTTTGGACCAATTTGGCTCCTGCCAGGATGGTGAAAAACACCAATGTGGCTTCTTCAGAGGGCATCAGTTTACACAACTTGGAGAGCATTCTGTGGTTTTGATCATCAAAGAATTGGTGTGTGTTTGTGTGTGTGTGTGTGTGTGTGTGTGTGTGTGTGTGTGTGTGATAGTGTGTAATGGTTTAGTATGCTAATATTTCAAATATATAGCACCATTTGTGTTGAGCTAGGAGTGTGGGTGCCACAGATACATTAGAAATGTTCATTATGGACATTTTCCTATGGATAAGAGAGGGGGAAAAACACAATAAAAGAACACAGAGTTTTTCCTTGTTTGAAAGTCTCTCCTCACATGCTGTAAACATAAAGTTCCTGTCGTTTCCTCCTAGGGATATTCCCTAACAACCTTGAGTCAGCAGGGTCAGCACTTCCTTCTTTCTCTCTTTGTTTTTTGAGACTGAGTTTCTCTGCTCTGTAACTCTCTCTGTAGACCAGGCTGGCCTTGAACTCACTGAGACCTACCTGCTTCTATCTACTGAGTGTTGGTCAGCATTTCCTTCTTTTCCAAAGCTACTAGGCAGAATTTCTGTAACTGGAGTCTCGTTCCCACAAACCATAACAAACAGAACTATGAATAAATAAGATAAACAAATCAGCGAAGTCAAAGGCAAACATACAAAAAACACCTCCTCAAACAATACATACCTTCCAAACAATGTTCCACTTCCAATCTTCCACACCAAAAGTAATCAAGGAAAACCAACAAACTGAAACACAGAGTGGGCAGAGATATTTTCACATGAAATCAAGGGCAAAATAGCTTGCCAAATCTTTCATAGCAGGGCTCATACTTGGGATCAGAGTAATAAGGAGACAGACAAGAGGGTCATGAGATTGAATCTACTCTACCTGACTTGTGTCAAGAAAACCAAACTAATGAATCAAAGAAACCAAAACTTCTTTCCAAAGAAAGCATCCAAGGAAGTAAGACTGCATGAGGCAAGAGAGATGGCGAGTGGTAAAGAGCTGTGGTCACTGTACCAGAGCACCTAGGTTAGATTCCCATCACCCACATGGTGGCTTACAGCCATCAGTAATCCAGTTCCAGGGGCTCTAACACCTGCTTTTGGCACATTCAGGCACTAAGCATGCATATGGTGTGTGTGTGAGTGTGTGTGTGTGTGTGTGTGTGTGTGTGTGTGTGTGTGTACTGGCCCAACAAAAAGAAAACCTGAGGAGAAAAGTCACATATACATTTTAATTACCAAAAAGTAGAAAAATGGGTGAAGTTATTGATTTTTGTTACTGGGGAAGTTGAGTATCCTGGTTGGTTAGATTGTCAAGACATTGTAGTTATTTGGGAAGAGGAACTTGAATTGAGAAAATACCTCCATCTGGTCTGTAGGAAAGTCTGTTGAGCATTTTCTTGGTTAATGATTGATGGGGGCAGGCCCAACCCACAATGGTTGTGGTCATCTCTAGGATGGTGGTCCTGGGTTCTATAAAAAAGCAGGCTGAGCAAGCCATGATGAGTGAACCAGTAAGCTGACCCCTCCACATCTTTTTCTTCAGCTTCTGTCTCCATGTTGTTGCTAGACTCTATGCCCTGATATTCCTAAGTAGTGTGACTATAGAATTGTAAGGTGAAATTAACCCTTTCTTCCCCAGATTTAGTTTGGTCATGGTCTTTTATCTCAGCAATAGAAATCCTAACTAAGACACTGTGACTTCCACATTTGAGTCTTTAGTCTGTTAGTAAAAGAATTTAGAAATAGACTCAGAAGGGAGCTTGAGGACAATTTTAATGTAGTTTGAAATGAAAACAACAGGGCAGGCAAGCTGTAAATCTTGGCAACTGCCTGGTGAAGGGAAATAGAGGAGGAAGAAAGAGAGCCATACTGTTTGTAAGCAGTTACATGGGAAATAAACAGCTACATGGGGATTGGGGGGGAGGGAGGGGAACTTTAAGAAACAGAGTGAGAAAGCCCAATGTATCCAGGGAAGCATACTGTCTTAGTTAGGGTTTCTATTGCTGTGAAGAGAAACCATGACCACAGCAATTCTTAACAAGGTGGTAACTTACACTTTCAGAGGTTCAGTTCAATATCACAATGACAAGTAGCATTGTCGGATGCATGTGGCATGAAAGGAGACGTGGTACTGGGGACATCTTGGCTTGCAGGAAACAGGAAATTGACTGAGCTGCACTGGGCAGTATCTTGAGCATAGGAAGCATCAGAGCGCAGCCCATAGTGACACACTTCCTCTAACAAGTCATACCCATTCCAACAAAGTCACATCTCCTAAGAGTGCCACTCCATATGACCTTCAGACTACCACCCATGCCAAGGCAGTGGCCAGCACCAGAAAGAAAAGGAGATCAAAAAAAGGAAGAAACAGGTATGTTTTTCTGAGTGCCTGCACTGAGAAAGAGTCCTGGGAAGGACAAGTCATTGCCTCACAAGGGAGGTCAGTTATCCTCTCTGTCAGTGCTGGGAGCTGAAGCCAGTTCTGTGGAAGAGCAGCCAATGCTCTTAACCAGTGTGTCACCTATCGTGGTTTAATAAGAATCAGGATAAACAAATAGGCCCAACAGATGTTTATTCAGGGAGAAATAACTTACAACCTAGACAAATGAACATCAGCAGGTTCCACCAGATGCTCTCCTCTCCAAGTCTGGTCCAGGAAGAGAACTCTCCCAGGTTCCTCCTCAGACCTAGTTCAGCAGGTCACTTCTGCTGGTGTCTCCACTCCCAATGGCGTGGTCAGTGTCACAGATGCTGACAAGGTGAATAGCTCACTACTGCCCTCCCCCCACCCAAAAAATAAATCTTATAGAAAGGGAAAGTGGAACCTTTCCTTCTTTGGTATTATAACTCTCCTGAATTCCCTATTCTGCCATTTCCATTCCAGACAGTTCTACCTGGTTAAGGGCCAGATACCAAATCTCACTGCATTTCTGTTTTCCCTGAATATTACCTAATGCATGGAACAGAACTTTTTAATGGGCAGAGCTCCCCCTGACTAAACAGGGGTGTATTTATGATCTTTTGTTCAGAATCTCACCCATTTCTCAGCTTTGAAGCTGCCTCTCAGGGACATTATACACGGTTGACAAGTTGTCAGGCAAGAAGGCCTGAAAGGCAGCCTTCTCTCCACTTCCCAAGTTGTGTCTTGTCAGACAGGACAGTTAGAAACACTTGTGTTCTTTATGTTCCCACAGCATCCAGGGCTGACCCCGTGACTGCTCCACTGCTCAGCATCACAGTTTTCTTTCTGGCTCAGCTTCTGTGGTGACTGCAACGGAAGAACAGACAGACATAGGTTTGGTTCCCATTATGCATGCCCATAATATTATAATAGTTTATGAAACTGTTTTATGAAATTTGAATTAAGTTTCCAGTTTGGATTACAGGAGAGCTAGTCAATGAATGATATTCTGATACAAACAAGGTAATTCTGCCTGAAGTTTTATCTATATTTGCTCCATTCACGAGCTGCTTTGGTTCTGAGTTTAAATGGGCCTACTGTGTATGGTGGCTCTTTCCCTTGAAGTTTTTGAGTGGAGAATAAAACTTAACATTCTCTTACTCTTGTGTCTATTCACTTTACACATAGGGCATCCTGATACACATAGGATAGCCACTACCAGAGGAAAGAATTTTCTTGGTTTTTCAAGACAATGTTTCTCTGTGTAATTCTGGCTGTCATAGAACTCACTGTGTAGATCAGGCTGACCTCAGACTCAAAGATTTGCCTGCCTCTGCCTCTGGAGTGCTGGGATGAAGGTGTGTGCTAACACCTCCCAGCAGGAGGGAAAACTCTTAAAGTGGTGATGAGGACACAGTTGGGGAAAAGAATATCTAGGAATGGTGGTTCAGACCTGTAATCCCAGCACTGAGGAGGCTGAGGCAGGATCATAGCCTGGGCTACATACATAGTTTCAGGCCAGCCAGGACCTCAGAGGGAGACTCTGATGTGTGGGAGATGAAGGACTTGGGGTTGATGGTGTGCTTCAATCTTTAAACTAAATAAGAGTATGAAAGAGTTTATTTTAACAATATAATTGCAAATATCCAAAACTCTTAAGATCAACAGAAATTAAATCACAGCACCACAAACAAGTTTTCAGAGAAAAATGTGTGACTGCTTGAAACATCATTCTTCTCCTGGAATTTTCTCTATGTCTTTAATTAAGTATAAGGTTGTAAAACAAACATGATCACTTTTCCTAACTCAGTGATGTTCAAATCAATCTCTTTGGAAGCACTGGCTGATTTGTAACTCTTGGCCTATGGTATTTCTTACTGTATTGTTCATTTGGTTACAATGAAACACTTTTACATGCTTTGATTGAACTCTGTATTTATTTTACTTAAATTTTTAGATTGAGTATCACTATGTAACTCAGGTTGGCTTAGAACTTATGGTCAGCGGGCCTTGGACTCCAGACTGTTAGGATTAAAAGCACAAAGTACTGCGTAGTCCATATCTCCTCTCCACCCCATGTCTGGTGTGCATTTTGGGTATTTTTATTCACACATGCTTAGGTGCATGTGTGGCATGTGTGGACATAAGTGCACATGTGTATATAGGCATGTATAGCCTTGAGTTGATGTCAGGGGAATTCTTGGATGGCTACCTAGCCCATCTCAGCTGTTTTGTGGGGCAGCTTCCACACATATACTCATAAACACACACACACACACACACACACACACACACACACACACACACACACACGCCTGCCGCCTGGTCTTGTCCTGCCTCCACACCGCCAGCCCCAAATAATGCACAGAGACTCTGTATTTGATACAATGCTATTGGCCAGGTGCTAGTTTTTAATCGGCTAGCTCTGTCTTTATTATTAACCCATTTCTATGTATTTCCACATGGTCTTACGGAGAGCAGAGGAATGGCGGTTCTGTTCTCTCCAGGCTCTCCATCCTGACTCCTCCTTACTACTTCCTCTTCCTCCTTGTCTCCTAGTCCCTCCTATCTTCCTTTCCTATTGGCCAGCAGTGCTTTATTTATTAACCAGTATGAGAAACATATACAGAATGACATCTCCCATCAGACACACACACACACCACACTCACAGAGGATATACACCACACAATACTACACACACATAGACACACACACACACACTCACACAGACAGACACTCACACACACACTCATACACACACACACACAGACACAGACACACAGACACACAGACAGACACACAGATACAGACACAGACACAGACACACACACACACACACACACACACACACACACACACTCACATACCTTTATCTACTATCCAGGTCCAGCATAGTCAAGGATAGGACAGAACCAGACCTAGACAGCAAAGCCCTTTCTCCTGGAACATTAGAGATTCTTTTGAGAGACAATGGGGCAGGACTGCAGTCCAAGCTATCTAGGAGGCTGAGGCAGGAGGATTAAAGTTCAAGTCCAAGCAACACAGTCACTTAAGTGAAGTTGGAGAACTTGACAACATCGTGTCCCCAAATGGAGGATGGATTCATGAGACTTTGAGTTTTATTCCCAAAGCGGCCAACAATCCCCAGGGAGTGAATCCTCCAGTCTCTGCAGCATTAGCAAGATGGAGCTTTCCAGGGAGCAGAGACAACTGGGCAGGAAAGGAGAAAGCATGTTTAAGGGAGATTCCTACACCCATCTCCTTAGCTCTCTGTTGTAACATCTCATTTCTGTATACATGTCCCTTTCCATTTAATGGTGTTTACCTCGGTTCAGCTAGATGGATGCCCATTGGTACACACACAGCAGGCATCTGAGGATAGGGGCATAGAGGACAGATCTGGTCTGGAATCTGCCACTTGCCACTTCCCTAGGCAGTGAGCAGCAGCCCCCTAGGGTATGAGAACTTCCACTCCTGCAGTAGGACAATGGTGGACATGCTTATCTTGCATTAATTCCACAGAGTAATAATCTAATCACATTCTGAACTGATTTGAGGCACTCGTGTGGACCGAATTCATCCCTACACCCTAGGAGTAGCTTGATAAAGAGTCAGCCAGGCCACATCAAGTATTATTGCTTAATTAAAAACAAACTTCCAAGTTATTATTTATTTACTTATTTATATATTTATATATTTTTACTTTGCCATAAAACAAGACTCTCTCATGTGCACAGTCTTGGTATAAAAGATAATAGCAATGAGAAATGGTTGAGGAGGAGAGTCTATTTCTGAAGAGGAAGGGGACCGGTGGGGTGGATGTGAGGGGCAAGTAAGGGTAATGGGTGATTATAATCTGAGGGAATGAAGTACATTCATGAAAACATTGTAATGGGTCCCACTCTTTGATGGGAGAGTCTCTTGATGAAATCTTCCAACCTGCTTTGTCCCGATGTAGGTCATAAAGCCCTCTCCTTCTGCAGCATCCTTTCTTACCCACTAAGACAGGTCATGCAGGATGTTGAAGCCCACAAAACTTTCCCTTGCTTTTTCCCAAGGAGATTTGTGCAAGGTTTCTATATCATTCAAATTCCTTCTAGGCCCTGGCAATGCTTCTATCTTTGATTTTAGCCACAAGGTTTCCTCAATGATTAACACCACTGATTATTATCTATTTAGTCTGTTTTTCCATTTTTTTCTATTGCCTTGTATGGTTTTTTGTTTTTCCTTACTGATTGTGAAAATTTAAAAAGTACACCTGGATAAGGATCATCGATATATATATATATATATATATATATATATATATATATATATCATAGATATAATTAACATAGATATAATACCTGTCTGGTTCTGTGAAGTCTTTAAATTAGTACAGTAAGAGTTTTGTCTGGGTCTTTCTTTAATTAGTATTTGTTCAAAGATTTATTTAATTTATGTGTGTGAGAGTGTTTTGCCTGTATATGTGCACCATATGTGAACCTGGTGCATGCAAAAGCCAGAAAAGTTTATTGGGACCCCTGGATTTGGAGTCAGGGGTGGTAGTAATCTGCCTGTGGGTCCTGGGAACTGACCCCAAGTCCTCTGCAAGAGCAACAAGTACTGTTAATGCTGAGCCACTCTGTAGCCTCTTGCTTTAATTTATTAAGAGGCAAGAGACTAATTAAGTAATCCAGGCTGACTGAACCCATGATCCTCCTGCCACAGTCTTCCAAGTAGATTGGGTTATGTCCCAGTGTCACAGACTAGCAAAGAAGTTCTTGTTATTTACTAGTTGTTATTTATAGTTGTTACTTGGCTCACCATTTAGCCCAGGCTGGCCTTGAGCTCACAGTCATCCTGCTTCACTCTCCTGAATGCTGGGGTTACAGATGTGTGTTATCTTACCTGGATAACAAGATGAACAAAAGTTCTTAGTTTTTTTGTTTGGTTCTGCCTTTTTTTTAAGTCAAACTAAAAATACAAAGACCAGTGGCTACAATGTATGTTTTTTATTGTTTCATTCCCTGAACAATCCTTAAAAAATGTTACATAATGGACAGGAGAGATGGCTCAGTGGTTAATAGCATTGGCACTGTCAGTTTTTACAGAGGACCAGGGTTAAATTCAAAGCATCCTCATCATAGTGAGTTACAACATCATTAACTCTAACTATAGGGAAGCTGACACTCCATTCTGGCCTCATCAAGCACCAGAATAGATACTGTTAGCATCCAGACACACCATGTTCCCTGGGGGACCTGGCAGAGTGCATCACCCTGTGCACATGACAAGCAGTGTCCTGGCTGTGGACACAGCTACAAAGGTCCCTTTAAGAGAGAAGCTCTACTTTCTTCCTCTATTTCCTTCTGTCTCTCTGAAGAGGTAGACAGGTCTCTGTGTCTTTCTCTTTCTCTCTCTCTGCTTTCTGTTTCTCTCTTGTCTCCCCTCTCTGCCTTCATTTCCCACAGTAAACATCCAGCTTAACTTCTGCCTACATGGTTTTTTGTCTCACCTGCTTTGGGATCTCCTAAGGTCCCCCCTCATGCCACATATTAACATGTCTCAGGTCCCCCAAAGATTGTCAGTGCCCCCCCTCAGTTCGGCAGGAAGCAGTCTTGAATACTCTATGCCCTTATTCCCCTAACCTGCCATGCCTGACTGCTCCCATTTCAATACATAAAGGAGGGGGGAATGTTAGCATCCAGGCACAGCTTGGCCCTGCCCCTTGGAGACCAGGCACAGTGCATCTCCCTTCCACCCATGGGAAGCAGTATACTGGCTCTATGCATGCACAGGAGCTCCCTAAAAGAGACTGGCTCTGCCTATTCCCTCTCTCTTACCTGCTGTTCCTCTGAAGAAGCAGACAAGTCTTTGCTACCCCACCCTTTAACTCTCACATCTCTTCCTTCCCCTTCCTCACTCTCTTCCCTTCTCCCAATAAACTTCCTACATAAGTTCTGCCTTTTGTCCTATGTGTATCTCACACACCATGGGATCTGCTAAGGTTCCCCTCCCACTGCATATCACAACACATGAAACTAAATGTAAAATGAAATAAAA
This sequence comes from Phodopus roborovskii, assembly GCF_943737965.1. Lineage (NCBI taxonomy): Eukaryota > Metazoa > Chordata > Mammalia > Rodentia > Cricetidae > Phodopus > Phodopus roborovskii. Next base: position 148,747 of record NW_026125727.1, read on the forward strand.
GGAGAACATGGCTATTAACGTATGGAGAAGCATTTTATTGTAGATATAATGGAGAAATCAGGCAGACGGAAGGCTCCAGGTTGCACACACTGGCAGACTAAACCAGACCACAATAGGAGAGAGGGAGAGAGAGCAAGTGAGGAGCTGTCAACCAAGGCTTCCCAGGCCAATAGACCAAGATACTGGCACAGCCAAAATGGTTGAGTTATATAAGGACCAAGCTGCAGGAAGGGAAGCAGAAGTCCAGCCCCTGGGAGGTTGAGGTTTAGGGTGGGGTGGGGTGAGAAGTGCTGGCTTTGTGACCTAATATTCTAGGCTTTTGTGTTGATGATAAGGGGTGATGTAATCTCTTTTATAACTACTTCCTGCTGAAATTGGGGCATTGATGTCAGGGCCCAGAAAGGCTGGAATAATGGTCAAAGGATGGGAAAACAGTAGAGTGTAGGCTGTTTGGCTCCCTGTCTGGTTCCTGCAGGACCACCTGAGGCTAAGGAAGTGCATGTTTGCCTTGGAGCAGTCTGTGTTGCAGAGCTTCAGGATAGTCAGAAATCCAGTGAGATGCACCTAGGGCTGGCACATTCGGAGCAGTTTGCTGTCTTCAGTTGGTTGGAAATCTGTTGGGACAGAAACACACTTATCTTGGGTATACATCTCAAATGTCCAGGTCTGGTAGCTGAGGGCAGGAAGTCTCAAGGTCAGGAGGAAATAAAAACAAACACTCTCCAAAAAAAATCACACATAATATAACTTCTCCTACTCAAGTCACATTTTCCCAGTTTAAGAACTGGAGATGAGGCTTCTGGAAATTATTTCTTTCCAGTGATGAACTAAAGTCATAGAAGCAAATGGCATATCTTTACAAGACAAAACCCTGTCACAAAGGAAGGAGGGTGGCTTATGTGGGAGTGAAAGACAAAGAAGTAAAGTTAAAGAAACCCCTCACTTGAAATGAAGGACTAACCTGGAAACCAATATCTGTTCCTTGGAATTTGCTAACTTCCCCTCAAAAGGCCCTGAGATAACAAGATACCAAGAATTCACACTGCCCCTCCTTTCTTGTGACTAGGGTCCTTAAGAAACAAAGAGATAACTGCACCTCTGGTTTGCCCAGACAAGATTAATTAGCATAACCTAAGACCCTAAGGTCTATTGAGCCCAATAGGGAAACCATCTGGCCTCAAAGGGTCAAGTAATCAATGGACAGAGGGTCCCACACCCTCCCTAAGCTTATGGGTTTTGCCAGGGGGAGGGGGGTTGGGGGAGGGGGAGGATGCTTCTCTCTAGCCTGCATGCTGGAGAAGCCCATTTGCTCAAAGGTTTCCTATTCATTAAAGCCTCTTGAGTGTTGCAGGAACTGGACTGGATATTGAGTTCTTGGGGATACTGACTGAAACTAGGAGACTCCTCATTCTGAGGGCCTTACAGGAGCACATAAGGATAACTTGTCCATAGCACTACATGGAAAAGAGTTGTCTTCTCTCTTGTTTCAATTCTGAGTATCTCATGTCTTACCCCCTGGGATTTCAGTTTCTGTAGCAGGGCTGAGGCCACATGCTTCCCTTCCTAGCTGTGTGTTAGTTCCCATTCTCATTAGCACAGCAGAAATAAGAGCCAATTGGCATAAATCAGCTCTCTAAGAAGTGGAATCAAAAAATTCTGAAGTTATTTCAGAAAGAGGCTGAGCCTGGCTCAGGATGTTGAGGGTCGTTCATTAGTATTTTAAGAGAAGAGACTGATGGGATCATTCAAGGAAGGCATGGAGTTCTGGCTGCTTTGGACACCCGTGAAAACAGAAAAACTGGTAAATGACCAGGAACTACAGATGCAAGCATAACTAACAGAATACAAGAGATCAAAGAGGGAAGCTCAAGAGCAGAAGATAAACTAGATGAAATAGATTCATCGACCAAAGAAAATCTTAAATGCAGCAAATCCTTACCACAAATCATCCTGAAAATGTGTGACACCATGAAATGGCCAAACATAAGAATCCTAGGCATAGAAGAAGGCAAAGAAACCCAGGTCAAAGGTGCAGAAAACATACTCAACAAAATCATTGAAGAAAACTTTCCCAATCTGAAGAAGGACATGCCCATGAAAGCAAAAGTAGCATCCTGAACACCAAATAGACTGGACCAAAAAAAAAAAAAGGTTCCCTCCCAATATAATAATTAAAACACCTAACATATAGAATAAAGAAAAAATGTTAAAGGCAGTGAATGAAAAGGCCAGGTAACATATAAAGGCAGACCTATCAAAATTACACCTGACTTCTCCATGGAAACTCTCAAGTCCAGAATGTCTTGGGTAGATGTTCTACAAATACTAAGAGTCCACGGATGTCAGCCCAGACTACTATAGCCAGCAAAACTCTCAGTCACTACAGACAGAGAAACAAGATGTTCAATGAAAAAGCCAGATTTTCACAATACATATCCACAAATCCAGCACTACAGAAAGTTCTGGAAGGAAAACTCCAACCCAAGGTAGTTAACTACATTCACAAAGACATAGGCAACAGATAATCCCACTTTACCAGAACCCAAAAGAAAACACAGGGCAAATATACTTACAGTACCACTGACAACAACAAATCTAAAACAAACAAGAATTAACAACCAATGGTCCTTACTTTCCCTCAACATTAGTGGTCTTAATTCGCCTATAAAAAGCACAGGTTAACAGAATGGATACGAAGACAGAATCCATCCTTCTGTTGCATACAAGAAACACATCTAAGCTTCAAAGACAGACATTACCTCAGGGTAAAGTGTTGAGAAAAGATCTTCCAATCAAATGGACCCAAGAAGCAAGCAGGTGTAGCTATCCTAATAGCTAACAAGTTACACTTCAAACCAAAATCAATAAAAAGAGATGAAGAATGTCATTTCACATTCATTGCAAGAGAAATCCATCAACACAAAGTCTCAGTTCTGAACATCTATGCCCCTAATACAAAGGCACCCAAATTATTAAAACAAAATGCTACTAAAACTCAAAGTTCACATAAAACCTCGCACACTCATACTGGGAGATTTCAATACCCCACTCTCACCACTAGACAGGACCACCAGACAGAAACTTAACAAACAAACAAAAGAACTATCAGAAGTGAAGTCCCAATTGGGTTTAACAGACATCTATAGAACATTCCATCCAAACACAAAAGAATATACCTTTTTCTCAGCTCCACATGGAACCTTCTCTAAAATCAAAAACATATTAGACAACATAATAAACTTCAACAGAAAAAAAATATTGGGATAGCCCCCTGCATCTTATCAGACCACCATGCTTTAAAGGTGTAATTTAATAACAACACAAATTACAGAAACCCTACAAACTCGTGGAAACTGAACAATGCGCAATTGTCTCATTCCTGGTCAAAGAAGAAGTAAAGAAAGAAATTAAAGAATTCCTAGAATTCAACGAGAATGAAGACACAACATACTGGAACTTATGGGACACTTTAAAAGCAGTGCTATGAGGGAAGTTCATTGCACTAAGTGCCCATATGAAGAAAATAGAGGATAGTCACATTAGAGAATTAACAGCACAACTGAAAGCCCTAGAACAAAAAGGAGCAAACTTATCCTGGAGAATTAGATGCCAGGAAACAATCAATCTGAGGGTTGAAATCAATAAAGTAGAAACTAGGAAAACAATACAAAGAATCAATGTAACAAAGAGTTGGTTTTTCGAGAATATCAACAAGATAGACAAATCTTTATCCAAACTAACCAAAAAGCAGTATGGCGGTTCCTCAGGAAGATGGGAAGTAGTTTACCAGAGGACCCAGCAATCCTACTCTTAGGCATATACCCAAATATCCACATGCATGCATCAAAGACTTGTGTTCAAGTATGTTCATAGCAGCATTATTTGTAATATTAAGAACCTGGAAGCAACCTAGATGCCCCTCAAATGAAGAATGGATAAGAAGTGGTACATCTACACAATGGAATACTACTCTGCAGAAAAACATAATGGAATCTTGAAATTCGCAGACAAGTGGAAGGCACTTGAAGAAACCATCTTGAATGAGGTAACCCAGACACAAAAAGAGAATCATGGTATGTACTCACTCCTATATGGATTTTAGACCTAGATCAAAGGATCACAAGCCTATAATTCACATCACCAGAGGAACTAGGATACAAGGTGTATTCTAAGAGATTCATATAATAACCCTCACAGAATGGGGAAGGGACAAGTCCCTCAGAGCACATGGGAAGTGGGGGGTAGTGAATGCAGAGAGAAGTAGAAGAAAGAGCAGGGGAGGAGAGGAAAGCACGTGTGACTAGGAAGATTGAGTCAGGGTAAGAATAGAAGACAGAAGAGAGAGAGAGAGACAGAGAGAGAGAGAACATAAAAGAGAGAGCCATTTTGGTTTGAAGAGAAAACTGAACCTAAAGAAAGGTCTAGAGACGTACACAACTGCCACCAACTAACAATTTGAGCAACCCTGGAAAGGCTACCATAAATGCCCTTCCTGGATAGTGAGATCACCAACTACCTTGTCCATGGAGCCCTCATCTAATACCTGTTGGAAACAGAAGGAAACACCCATACCTAAACACAAAGTCGACCTAGAATCCAGAAGCAGATGGAGAGGACAAGAAGTGTTGTGGAAACACATAGAGATGGCTGACTTGAACAGGGAGGAGCTAATGGGACCCCAGACTGATAGCTGGGGATCCAGCATGAGAATGACTCAGGCACCCTCAGCCAGAGGGACTGAGCAGTCTAAGGGACCTCAGACAGGGGAACCAGGATGTATCACTGGTGCACAAAAGGACCTTGTGAACACATCCCCCATGGAGGGATACTGCCTTAACCTCGAGACAGGAGAGAAGTCCTAGTCCCTATTTCAAATGACCTGAGAGATCTACATGACCCCACCTGGATGGCATTGGCCTACATGTGGAATTGGGGTGGGGGGATGGGAGGGGAGGGTGATCAGGTGTATGTGAGGGGGCAGAGAGTATAAAAGTGAGTGAGTGAAGGAGGAAGAGGGAACTGCAATTGACATGTAAAATAATAAATTAAATAAAGAAATTAAATAAAAAAAGAAATGAAAAACTCAATATGTCAAATAAGAAAAAAAAAAAAGTCGGTAAAACACTGGGACTCAGCCTCTACATGAAAGTCAGCAGCTAGTATGAAGGAAAGCCACTCCCCAAAGGGGAGCACAGGCAGAAAATTGCAGAGAGAGCGAGAGAGAAGTGGAATCTTGGGGGCTGGAATGGTGTCTCAATAGGTAGGAGCACTTGTTCTTGCACAGACCTGTGTTCAGCTTCCTCAATCCACTTGGAAGCTCCAAACCATCCTTAACTCCAGACCCAAGGGACCTGACACCCTCTTCTGACCTCTGTGGGCACAAGACATCCTCCTGTTGTCCATACATCACAGGAAAATGCTCATACACATAAAGATAAATAAGTCTAAAAGATTAGAAAAGTGGAATTGTACAGGGTGTAGATAAACCACTATGTCAGCCAGCCCTGGACTGCTCTGACTTCTAAACTCACAGTGTGTACAATAAATTAGTTCTCTTTCTTACCCACTGTGCAGCTCAAATTGGCCTCAACTCATGATCCCCCACCTCTGTCTCCCTGTGGGATTATAAACCTGTGGCACCACACCTGACTGCAAGTTTCCTCTTACCAGTTCAAATTTGAATTTCTGATACTTGTGACTGAAAACTTCTGAACACATGAAAGGTTGTGATCATGTTTTCTCCTCAATCAACCATCAGAAGAATTGGTGTCCTGACTTTACTGAGGAGAAGCCACACCCAAGTGCAAAGCCTCAACCAGGGCAGCACATCCCTCCTCCTGTTCAGAAAGTTAAGGAGACTGAAGAATGGATCACCCAATGCAAGTACAAAAAACAAACTCAAAATTGACCTGTGCTTTAAAAACAACAGTACAGGCATTCATCATGTAAGTGAAAAGGATAGAAGCAGCCAAAATTATAAGAAAATGTGAATGGAAAAGTTATGAATCTGCCTTTCCCTGTCTTAAGAATACTTTCCTCTTATTTTATACTATGTATTTATGTTTTGCTTTGCTTTTGAAGAGAGGCTCTGTCTGTGTATCCCAGCCTTGTCTATAATTCATGATCTCCCTGCTTCAGTCCTTCTAGAACTGGAATCACAGGTGTTCATGGTCAGGAGCAGTCTTTGTGGGGCTGCAATCAGAGCCAGCCAAGCTGCCCCAAGTCCATACCTGAGTGAGGGGAGTGTGGACAAGGGAAAGGCTACCTACAGACAATAAAGAAAAGACAGAGAGACAGAATAAAGGTCAGGATGACAGATCAGGCAATACTGAAATGCAAAAAGTTTATTTTTTCACCACTCTTATATACCTTAATCAAAAAGGGGAACACAGTATAATGTATATGGAACAGACTTTTCTTCTTCTCTCATTCTAAAAGTGCAGTAACCACACCTTTGTTCCAAACTTCTCGTTCCCTAGCCGTGAAGTCAGGAGTAGCCACACCTCAGATTCAGATCTGATGTTATTTAGACTAATACACACAAACATCCTACTGTAGCCACATCTTTGACCTTTAGGTCTTAACACTTGCTGAAGACAGCTTTGAACTCTGTGTTCTTGTGCCAAGATGGGAACCCACAGTGCACCCCATGTGCAGCCAAACTCCATTTTATTCACTGTCAGCTATGTTCTCACTTGGAATTTCTCTCCCTCTCTCTTTCTCTCTCTCTCACTCTCTGTTTTTTTCAAGACTTGGTGTGTCTGTGTAGCCCTGGCTGTCCTTGAACTGAGACAGACACCTGCCTCTGCCTTCCAAGCTCTGGTATACTTCGTGCCTTTCAAGTAGTTGATTTACAACGACACATAGATTCATACACCCATATGTGTTTGTACAATTTATTTTAGTCTCATTAACCTTTCTAAGCCATTAGGAATATAGTTATTTCCTTTTATGAACATAATAATAATGACTTTGTGTCATGCCAAAAGGACACGGTGGGTGTATAAGTCCTCACATCATAAGCTTAATCTGCACAGTGTTCTCTCTCCAGTGCTTGCTTCCCCTTCCTGGCACATCTCTTTTCTGCTCAAGTACCAAGTCCTTTGTTATGTGACACTGTGCCTAGGAAGCTTCTCATATGACAAAGGATGAACAGCCAGGCAGTGGAGGGGAGCAGTAGTTATCCATGCAGCAGTGGCCAAGAGAAACTAAAGGCCTTGGATGCACCTCTTCTAGTTCTCCTGAGCATCACTAGTTTCCATGGGGATAACACACACTCATCCTGACATCTATTCTAGTCTAGAGATTGAGTCGGGCAGAATCACACTCTGTGTCTCGATTGCATTTGAGTACTCTGAGTCAATTCCCTGGAAGTTGTGTTGTGACTCTGTTGTGACAGGTATCCCTGATTCAGCTTCTTTTTTTCAACCCTCTTTTCTTTCATCTGTTCCCATTTCCTGTCTCTCATCTAGGCTTCTTGCGGTCTACTATGAAGTCTACTTCAGGCCTCACTTACTCCTTCCCATTCTTTGTTGTGTTCAGCAGCTTTTAGCCACCAGGACTCTTTGTTGTTTACATTTCTGCTGGAAAAACTCTTGTGCAAAGGAAACAACATAGGCACTGTGCCCACACAGACTTGCCCCAGGGAAATCGACGTGTGGCAATCACACATCCAATTTGGCACCTTCCATGATATCATGGAGCAGCTTTGTCCTCTGGAGGACATGCACCTTGGGTTTAGCTCCATGGCTAAGGGAGGGAGCAGTGAAGTGTCCTCCTCAGTGGGGGGTGCAGTCTGTTTCTCATGCTCATTATAGTTGCTGTCTCCCCCCTGGCTGCAGCAGTTCCCTTGTTGGTCAGGATAAAGGAATATAGGAGGCAAGCTTTCATGGAGAAGATTCTGGGGAGAGTGGGAACTATGAAGGCGTAAATACACCAGAAATGTTGGAGGTAATGGCTGTAGGGAAGTTTAAGGAAGTTTTTGTTTGTGTGTTTGTTTGTTTTTTTAGTTTTTCATGACAGGGCCTTGCTCGACCTGAAACTCACTCTTACTCCTGATGGCCTCTAACTCAAAGATCTGCCTTCCTCTGCCTGCTGGGTGCTCATATTAAAGGCATCTGCCACAACCCTCCCTTATTAATTTTTAAACAAGGGACTCATACGGCTCTGGCTGTCCTAGAATTCATTCACAATATTACTAGTCACATTGTGTAAAGATAACAGGATTTTACATGTATTTCAACTACTAAGCACTTTTATCACTTCATGTAAGGATAAAAGACAAAAAGTGATCCTCATGGCTGTAGATCTGGGACCCAACGGACCAACCCAGCCTGCTCAGGTTGTCTGGGTTCTTCCAAGGCACTGTCCTTAATTTCTGATGAGTGCTATTTTAACTTGGACAGTGGGTGAGGGAAAGCAGTGGTTTTTAAAATAGTGAGCACTATGCAAGCTTTTAAAGCAAGAAGGAATTCTCGAAGAACTTGCACAAACAGCACCACATCCTTGTTTAAGACACAGAGCCTTTGTAGATCTTTGGGTGATCATTGTGGCCATTTTGATCTTAAGCATTAAGGCACATAGGATTTCCAGTTTGAGGCCAGTCTGATAACATCAGCATGGACACTAAATGTGTTTCGATTACAAATGCCTACAGCTTGTATAGCATCTATCCAGAGTGCGTTTCAGAAAGTGTCCATAACATGTGAACTCAATAATGTACACATTACCTCTGTTTTTGAGACAGAGTCTCCCTATCTATGTAAGCCGCCTACCTGGGAACTGGCTATGTATATCAATTGGCTACAATCTCACAAAGATCCAACTGCCTCTATCTCATGAGTGTTGGGATTAAAACATTTTAGAAGGTTGCTTGACAAAAGTTGTCCATATTTATGGCATTTTGAAATTTACATATTATGAAATGGTAAAATCAGGCTAATTAATCCAATAAAGTCATAATATTGTTTTTGTGGTGAGACATTTAAAATTTCATATACTTTTAAAAACATTTAAAAGTATATGATGTTCCTTTTTTTTTTTAAATTTTTAAAATTTATTTTATATAACAAATTCCATTTAAATGAAAACAAACATTTATAGACAATATTTGGGAATTTGGGCGTTGTTCTTTCCAAACTACTTCCTGTTGGTAAGGGGCGCTGTGATGGGGGATTCGAAGAAGATTTAGAAATCCTGGCTATAGTCTGTAAGGCTGCTTTGTCCAGCTGTTTTGAATGTAGGATCACCTCATACTCTGTTTCAGGCAGTCTGGCTTGATCAAACCACATTAGTCTGGAAGGAATCCACATCTTTTCATTTTCTGTGGAAACAAAAATAGAAATCCTTTCCCCAGTAACTTGTCCTTCAACTTAAATTTTGGAGTCAAAGCATTTTTTTAATTTAATTTATTATTTTACATGTTGATCCCAGTTCCCTCTTCCTCCCTCCCCTCCTCCTTCCCATCCTTCTTCCCTCCCTCCTTCCTCCCTTTTACCCTCTCTGCCCTCTCAAATGTACCCTAACCACCCAATCCTCCCATCCTCCCATCCCAATTCCACATGTAGGGAATGCCATCCAGTTGGGGTCATGTAGGTCTGACAGGTCATGTGAAGTAGGGACTAGGGCTTCTCTCCTGTCTCTAGATTAAGGCAGATATCCCTCCGTGGGGGATATGTTTGCAAAGTCCTTTTGTGCACCAGGGATACATCCTGGCTCCACTGTCTGGATGTCTCTTAGACTTCTCAGTCCTTCTGGGTGAGACCCATATTCAGAGGGGCCTGAGTCAGTCCCATGCTGGCTACCCAGCTATCAGTCTAGTGGCCCTTAGCTCCTCCCTTGTTCAGGTAAGCTGTCTGTATGTGTTTCTGCCACATGGTCCTGTCCTCTCCATCTGCATCTGGGTTCTAGTTCGACTGAGTGTTTATGGGTGTTTGATCCTGTTTCCAACAGGCATTAGTTGAGGGCTCCATGAATAAGTTAGTTGTTGATCTCACTCTCCGGGAAGGGCATTTATGATAGCCTTTCCCCACGGAAGCTCAAATTGTTATTTGGGAGCAGTCTTGTAGTTCTCTGGACCTTTCTT